>NC_135333.1:174007154-174292729 GCF_023851605.1 Tamandua tetradactyla
TAACCATTTCCCGTCTTGGGGATGGCACAAGCCTGGGAGGGTCTGACTCTAAGAAACATGAAAGGTTCTTTCTTCTGCATGTGTATACCACAGATTTTTTCCATGATTTCTAGCTCCTTTTTTTAACTTTTTGTTCTCAACTATATTGTAGTAATATAACTATCACAAAAAAGCCAGTTTAACCATTTTTAAGTGTATAATTCAACAGCATTAATTACATTCACAATGTTATGTAACCAGCACTTCGTATCTCCAGAATTTCCCATTACCCCAGACAGAAATTCTGAAGCACTAAGCATGACTCGCCATCACCTGCTGCCTCCTACCCCAGTAACCTCTACTCCACTTTCCGTCTCAAGTCTGCCTATTGTGGATATAACACGTAAGTGGAATCATACAATGTTTGTCATATGGTAGCTCTATGTTTAACTTTCTGAGGAACTGCCAAATCATTTTCCACAGTGGCTGCACTACTTGCATTTCCAACAGTCGTGCCTGAGGGTTCCAATTCCTTCACAGCCTCGCCAACATCTGTAGTTCTCATTTTTCATAAAACAATGCTGGTAGGTATGAAGGAGGACATCACGTGATGTCATACCTTTTTTTTTAAAGCTTAATAGGTTTATTGAGAGAGAGCGAGACACAGATTGAGAGCAAAGGGAGAGCAGGCAGGTGGGAGCCAGCAGAAGGAAAGGAAACATGGCTCCTGTCATACCTTTTTGCTTTACTAAGTCTTGGTTGTTTTTTAAGTTGCCAAGTGAAAAACACATCAGGTTTGACCATGCCTTCTGGAAATACTGGAACCCTTCCCGAGTCATCCCTATTTCAAGATACAGTTCTCCGATGGCATTCTGTACTGTGAGAAGCATGTCCGTCACAGACTCACTCTGTACAAAATGAAAAGGAAACCACTCCTAAGGGAACACGCCATCAAAACACGTACAGCCACCAGCCACCTGCTCAAGAAAGATTCATTTCATGATGAACTTGCAAAGGATGATACACTTCACAATGCCCCTTCGGGAATTTTAAATATTTATCAAATAATGGCTACAGTGAAGTTACCTTAGTTATATACCACGGTAAATTTTAGCATTTATTGGGTAACATTCCAAATAAATTTGAAAAATATTTTTACAGGTTGTTAATTAATGATAAAAAAAATGTAAATATAATGAAAACACGATAATGTCTGGTATTAGAGGTCCCAGAGGAGGTTATGGCTAGTATTCAAAAGAACAGCTGAGAACACTGCTCATGTCACCTTTGAATTCAAATGTGACAAGAGATCAGTAACTTGACACATTTTTGCTTGGAGACATTAAACCCCTTTGATGACCTAGCATATTTATTTCAGGGGTACTTAAACTTCACTACCTTAAATCAGTCTTTTATCAGAATCCTATCAATGCCTAAGAATATACTAGTTGAAGATAATCTTTTAAATGCTCAGTGTAAGAAATGAGTTAGAGAATGAATTACCTTATGATTGATATGTCATTTCAGAAAACTTAATATTAACAGGAATATACAGACATGAGTTACCCGGCTGTGATCACAAATGACATTAAACAGGCCAGTGTAATCAATGGGGATGGACGGGCTCACGATTTTGAAGCTAGAAGTTCACCCTGAGGGGTCAGCAGGACAGTGTGTCCCTGAGGACAGAGGTGTTCTGGGGCTGCCTGCCGGGAACCCTTGGCCCTTGGCTTCTCAGTCACTTGGCCACTCATGTGGTGGTGTCTTCTTTCTCGTCTGGGTCCACTGACTGCCAGCTTCTTGCTTCTCTGGCGGCTTCTCCCTGTGTCCTTCTCCATAGGATGGAGACTGTCCTGATTCAGCTGGCCACACCTCAACTAAAGTAACATCCTCGGAAGGTCCTTTCCACAATGTGCTCATAACCCAGGGGCGGGTTAAGATTATGTTTGGGGGAGTACATAATTCACCCTACCACCCTATGTGAATACGTCTGGTAACTAAGAAGGCCCTTACAAATGGATGGTGTTATTCCCATCATTAGTTCCAGAATACGTGATGCTGTCCTACATATGGCAGCTCTGGTAGCCAAGGAAGGACTGACTGAGCCTGACCACCTGCTGCAAACTCAAAGTATGAGTCTTTCTACTCTCCTGCAGTGACTAAATGTGCTCTTCCACATCAAACTGACCTTTTCCGGCTTGAGCCAGAGCTTCCAATAGATGCCCTTCAAACAGGTTACAGCTACCTTGAGAACACTCATCTCCTCAGCCCTGGAGGCAGTCAGGTGTGGCCTGGAATCCCCGGGCCTGTACTCCTTTTACTCACCCCCAGATGCAGCTCTACCAGTGCCCTCCCATATGTAGCCATCTCAGTCTCATCCCACTCATCAGCCTCCACTTCAAACAGGACCTCGATTTTCACTTTACCAAGGTCAAATCCACACTGAAGAACTGCCCTCAGATATTGGTTTGGATTGGGGCTGGCTGCAAGTAACAGAAAATCCAAATTAATGATGCCTTAATTTCTTCCCATTGTAAAAATCAGGGCTGCAGATGCTCCATCATGACAGAGACTCTGGCTCCCCTTATCATGTGGCCCGCCCCGTCTGACCTCTTGTGATAAAATGGCTATTCCATTTCCAGCCATCATATTCACAATCCTGCTAGCAGGAAGGAGGAAAGGACACACCTTCATGTCATAGAAATGTCTCAGAAGTTATCTACATCAATTCCACTTACATCCCATCAGCCAAAACATAGGCACATACTCATATCTAGCTTCAGTGGAGGGCTGGGAAATGCAGTCTTCTCTTAGGACAGCTGTTTGCTCAGCCAAAAATTCAAGGAGGGGCATAATTTACTATAAATCAAAGGGAGGTAGATTTTGGAAAATTATAAACAGTCTGTGCTAACCTCATATAAATTTCAAATTGGCCTTGTTTTAGTTTCCTTGTTGCTAAAGCAAATGCCAGGCAATGGGTTGGTTTAAACAACAGGAATTCATTGGCTCACGGTTCGAATCTGGGACAGTCCCAAATCAAGGCCCTGGCCTCCCCAGAGGAAGGTGGCGTTCTGGAACAGGCTGCCGATGACCCCTGGTCCTTGCCTGTTGTGTCACATGGCAAAGTACACGGTGGCCCCTCCAAGCTGCTCTTGTCCAGATTCCACTGGATTTCAGCTTCTGGTTGCTCCCTCTCCTTCTCCCTCGTGGCCTTTCCTTCAGGCCTGCAGTACTAGGAAGGAGACCCATCCTGGCCCAGCCTGCACCGATGCCACCTCATCAGAAGGTCCAACGGAGCTCACACCCACAGGGATGGACTAAGGTTAAGAACATGTTTCTCTGAGGGAGGGAGCTCTAAACCAGCACACCTTGTTTCACTCACTCTGCTCCCTCCTGCCTGTGCCAGCTCCTTCCCCAGGGCCCGCCCCTGCCCCTGAGCTCTGAGTCATATCCTCCCCTCCTCACATGCCCTTCCAGCATCTCAGTCTCTCCCGCCCCTGTTCATTTTCCTACTCCTACAAACATACACGTTCTGGATTAATGCGGACCTAAACCTGACACCACCTGACTGTCTCAGGTTCCTAGGATTGCCATAACAACATGCCACAAACTAGGTGACTTAAAGCAACAGAAACTTATTTTCTCAACATTCAGGAGCCAGAAGTCCAAACTTAGGGTCTCAGGAGGGCCACATTCCCACTGAAACCTGCACCGGAGAACCCTCCCTTGCCTTTTTTGCTGGCAATCCTACACCTTTCTTGACCTGTAGATGCATCACTGCATTCTCTGCCTCCGCCTCCATCTCGGCATGACTTTTTTTTTTTTTTAACATTTTTTTGTGAAATATAACATATATACAAAAAAGCAATATATTTCAATGTACACTGAAACAAGTAGCTGTAAGAAAAGATTTCAAAGTTTGGTATGGGTTACAGTTTCACAATTTTAGGTTTTTCTTTCTAGCTGCGCCAAGACACTAGAGACTAAAAGAGATATGAATGTAATAATTCAGCAGTCACACTCATTTGTTAAAACCTATCTTCTCTGTTATAACCCCTCCTTCTCCTTTGACCCTTCCCCCAATCTTTAGGGATATTTGGGCGATGCCCATTCTAACTTTTTCTACATGCTGGAAGGAGCTGTCAATAATATGGGATAGGGAATAGAACTAGCTGATGTTCTGGAGAGGCTGCCTCTCTGCATTTCAAGACTTGTCTGGTCTAGGAACCATCTGGAGGTTGTAATCATAGGGTGTGAAACTGTTATAGCATCTCAGATAAAGCCCTAGGTGTTCTTTAGGGTTGACAGGAATGGTTTTGGTTGGAGTTTGACAAACCTTGGTGTTAGTCAGGGCTCTCTAGAGAAACAGAACCAGCAGGAGAGATCTGTAAATTTGAGATTTATAGAGATGTCTCTTTCATGCAACTGTGGGAATGGAAGAGTCCCAAATCCACAGGGCAGGCTGTGAAGCTGGTGGCTCTGATGAAGGGGCTGGACAAACTCCGCAGGAGAGGCTCGCTGGTTGAAGAGGCAGTGAAGGAGTCTCTCTCTTCCTTAAAAGCTCTTGACTGAGTGGATTATCTCAGGGCTGGGGAGGGGGCACACCTTTGTTGATCACAGACATAATCAGTCACAGCTGCAACCAACTAACTGATGATTTAATATACCAGCCTTCTGGTTTATCAACGGGCCACAAAATATCCTTGCAGCAACAGTCAGGCCAGTGCTTGCCTGACCAGACAAGTGGACCTCATCATTTGGCCAAGGTGACACCAGAACCTAGCCATCACACTTAGTAATTTGCAATAACTAGCTGAAGCTAGCATAAGAGTAGCCTCCAGAATAGCCTCTCCACTCTATTTGATCTTTCTTAACCATTGATACCTTATTTTGTTACATCTCTTTTCCCCCTTTTGGTCAGGAAGGCATTGTCGATCCCGTGGTGCCAGGGCCAGGCTCATCCCTGGGAGTCATGTCCCACGTAGCGGGAGGCAGGGTGGCCACAGTGATTTTACTTGCAAAGTTGGGCTTGGAGAGAGAGAGGTGCATGGCTTTCCTTGCTGTCTCCATCTTCCATGGCCTTCTCCTCTCGGGGTCTGTCTGTTGTCTGTGTCCAAATTTCCCCTTTCTCATAAGGACACCAGTCTTATCGTATAGGGACCACCCCAATCTCATCTCCAAAGACCCTCTTTCTTCAAGTAAGGTCACATTCACAGGACCAGGAATTAAACTTGAACGTTTCTTTTGTGGGGTCACAACCCCACCAGTAGCCCTGACTTTTCATCTTCGTCCTTTAACTGGAAAACTTCTCAAACAAGTATCACTATGTTTCTCCTCTGTGTCATTATCACACACTCAGCTCTTGAAGCCATGCAGTTTGGCTTCTCCTCCACCTCCTTGTACAATCTCAGGGGTTCTCACTGACCCCCATTTACCAGTTCTCGAGGCCCTTCTTCACTTCTCCTTTGTCCAGACCTCTAAGCAGCATTTGATGCTATTTGCTACTCCCAACTTGACTCTGGGAAACTATGATATCTTGAACCTCTCCCAATCTCTTCCTCCTTCACAAGTTCTTCTTTCCCTTTTCTCCTTCTAAGTATTGGTAACTTTCTCCAATAACCACTTCCTCTTGTTCAGAGACTTTGTTTTCTCCTTGGTTTCAGCATTCACATGAATTTAGATTTTTCCTCAATCTCCAGATTTCCAACTCTACATTTCTCTGAAGCAGGCAGGATACTCCACTTGGATATGTTTCCTAAATCACAAACTCAATGTTTAAAATTCATAATATGCCTCTCCAAGTCCACCCTGTCTTTGTAGGCCCTGTGACGGGGGGTCTGATGGCACCACAGCCACCAGCGGGCCAGTGACCCTCCCCAGTCTAAATCCCTCTGCCCACATTGCCCTGAACACCCATCGGCAGATGGAGCCCTGTGTCATCGGCTTTCTTCTCCGACCCAGGACTGTCTCCTTCGTGAGGAAAGAAGCCACAATCCAAGCATGAAGTTTGTGTTTTGTGGGCATTCACTAAATATCTGTTGAAGTTGTCCATGATAGTAAAGCACAAATAGTTTCACTCTTAGGTCACGGTCTGCACTGAACAGCGCCTACTGAGCGCTGGCCCACTAAGAACCTACCTGCGTCACCTCCCCAGATGAGCACAGCAACCCACAGAGCAGGGGGGACCCAGGCCCACAGGACCCAGAAGTGAAAGAACTTCACCAATGTCTCCTTTGGTTTTCTTGCCGCCTGGTGCACTTACGGCAAGGGAGAATAACGAGGCTTTCCTTTTTATTTTACAAACCTACCATTTAAATCAGGGTTTCTCAAGCTCAGCACCGTTAACATGTGGGGATGCTTAGCAGCATCCTGGCCTCTTCCCCACCAGACACCAGAAGCCCCCACTACCTGCAAGGACAACCAAAATTGTCCCCAGCATTGCCAAATATTCCCTGGGGCATAAAATCGCCCCTGGCTAAAAACCACTGCATTAAATTTAAAGATCACCTTAAGCATCTTATTGGAAGAAATTATAAAACGTGGCCCAGTACAGAATGCATGCAGCACAAAGAAAATGATCTTTCTCTTCAAGGATGTTAGGAATCTCCTTCAGAGACGTTGTTATTACCCAAAATAGTTCCAGAGCTTCTCTTGCAGAAGTACCTTCAGCGCTTAAAGGAAATTCTTTTAATAGTCTCCATGCTGTCTAGTTCCAAGGCCTGATGCAACAGCAATCTGAGCACAGAACAGGACACAGCACCCCCAAAAGGGGTGCTTGCCAGCGGAGACCCCCCTGGAAGTCTGAGCTTTGGACACCGCCTGCAGTCCTGCCCCCCTGCTCACCGCACCCTGTGGACTTACAGTTCTGTGTGGTCACCCATGGGGGCAGCTTGCAGGGACCCGGCCACAGCAGGGCTCCCCAGCAGGAGAAGCCAGGTCTTGCCCGCTGGCCTCATCACCCCGACTGGAGCCACCAGGCACTCAGGAAAGACCTAACAAAATAACTGGTGCTTCCCAGAAAGACACCTCCCAGGGATAGAAGATGGGGACCTAGTGAAAAAAGAATTGGGTACGGGCAGAAATCCCACCGTCATGACAAGACGCCAGAGGATGAGTGGGTTCCCCTTTGTGGAAGACAAAAGCACGGCCCAAATACTTGGCTCAGGCACCTGGTGTTACTCGGCCATGGACCTCAGCACTCAAAACCAGACGCTGGTAAGAAGGGAGCTGCCAGTGCTCATGCCCTCTCCAGTGGCACCCACTGCCAGGTGCTTCAGGCACCTCCCTACTTGATCCTGTAAATAGCTCTGAGAGACAGACATTAGAATCCTCAAACTGAGAACTCCCTGGGTTTGAGGTTGAAATCCTTGCCATGGTCACAGAAGCATTAAGAGGCAAACCTGGGGTCTGAATCAGGGTCAATCCCCAAACAGCACTCTTCCCTGCTCCATGCCACCTCCTAAGGACAGGGGTTATTTGCAGATTCAAACTGATCGCTCCATTCATTTTGCTATTTATTAAGCACCTACAAGCTGTAATATGCCACAGAAAATACAGTAAACAGCCTGGTTTTGGCCATAAAGTGTCTTGCAATGCAGATTTTTATTCAGATGAAATTCCTTCAACGAAGATATGTGTTGATGAGGATGGGGGCAGTGTTCCATTAAAATCAGAGCGTCTTTGTTTTAAAATAAAAACAGCTTTGTCTTGGGTTATGTTTACCCTTGGCTTACAACTGTGCTGAAATCAGTGGAATCGTTTTTTGAAAGGGCAGTTAAAAGTCATCCTAAGCACAGTTATACTTGCATATTATGAATGAAGCTTTCATTGTATTCAACAGTCAAAAGTTCCTATATGAGGAAAAGTAAACCAACATAGGGACAAGGTCACTGAACAAACTCCCCTAACCTCTTTGCGAAAGTCAAAACAAAGCACTTGGCAGTTTTTTATTACTTCATTTCAATCCACCCCTGAATTTCCCTTTTGGCTTTATGAATAGCCCCCCACACACACCCCCAGTGAAACCACTCCTTCTGGGGTGACCTCCATCCATTCACTGCTCGCTGTCACTAACACACGGCTTGAGGCATGGGTTAAAATCACTGCTTTCTCATTGATAAACACAGTTAACTGATTCCTCTCATTATTATGGACTAAATCATAACGACAGGAAGGTAAATGCCATATGAAAATATCTAGTCCTAAAAGAATAAAGCGGATGTAAAACTATTTCCCACTTTACCTGCGTTAACATGTCCTCAACACTCAAAAACAACTCCTCCCCTTCACTGGTATTGCCCATAAGCTTCAAAACTCTTGCAATAAAAAATATTAAGCGGCATTTGTCGATGGTGGTAACCTCAAAAAACCTGCATTCCAGCACTAGAACAAAAAGGAAAGGAAATAATCCTAAAGCATATTTGGAAAGGGGTAAAGAATACCCATAGCTTATACAGGACTTAAATACAATACCCAGTGCAGCATTTCTCTCAAGAGATCAGCATTTTGCTTTTCTTAAGGCTTACATGTATCTCCTAACATCTGACACTCTGAAATGAAAAATTACCATAACGCTTTTTAAATAATCTCGTATGTAAATTTGGAAAACCAGAGGGTCAAACCAGAATATTGATATGGCTCGATGCATGTTTTAACTATGACTTGGATTTTGGAGTGATTTTGGGGGCCAAAATAAAAGGTGTTTAAATTTCTTATACAATTCTGCCCTCTGTTGCAACTATCTTGAATTGCTGGCTTTAACAGAAAAAGCAGGATGTTAAAAGAACAAAAATAGGGGATCTGACTTTCACAGATCTATAGTTACAGTTATAGTTTTATTGTTATAGGTATACCTTATTATACACAAACTAAAACATATAGAATACTGACTTAAAGATCCAATTAATACACGATACTGCAAAGTCATCAGTTTTAGCATTTCTATTCCTAAGGCTTCTAGTGTCTCAACTTCTCCGCTGGTCCACTGACTCCGTTTCCCATCATGGTTTTCTAGTGAGTTTCACACAAATAAGGTCCTGTGCGGGGGTCACTTCAACCTCAAGGCCCTCCTGCTGCCTCCTGTCGCTGTTCTAAATGGCATGCGTGGTGGGGGGAGCCCTGCCACGGCTCGGGCCTCGGTCACGCGCACGCGGGAGCCCTGCCACGGCTCGGGCCTCGGTCATGCGCGGGCGGGCGTGCCCTCGGCGTCACGTGGAGTCCAGGGCCTCGGAGGCCCCACCGGCCGCCACCCACCCCGCGCCCACACCTGGTCTGCATGGCTGAGCCATCTTTTCTCATCACCGCAGCCACTCAGGAAGCCCCCGGCCCACGCGGCGGCCAGGCACTGTCCTAAGGCAGCCTTTAAAACGCCGCGGCCAGCAGACCCAGCCTGCCCGGGGCTGTGAAAACACTGGGGGAGACCGACCATGGCCTAATCCTAACAAATGAGGATAAAATGAAAACTCCGCAAGAGCCATGAAGGAGATGGTGACAGGAGCTGAGGAAGGCTTCTCCATGAAGCCACAGTGCGCTGAGAGCTCAAGAAAGAACAGGTCTTGGGGAAAGGGGGGCAGGCGCGGAACTCCGGGCACAGGCAGGAGCATGTGCCAAGGCTCTAGGGCAGGAAAAAAAGCCTGGAGCTCCAGGAACTGAAAGAAAGGGACTGAAGAGTAGAGAGAGCAAGGGTTCAAAAAAGGATGGAGAGGTAGGCAGCACCCACTCCATGCCCCATGCTTCTCCAGACATGGGGTGGGAGGGGACAGCAGAGAGCAGGACAGGCAGACTATGCTCTCCAGCGGCTGAGAGGCTGGGGAAGCGGGTGCTGGGACTGAGCCAAGGGGGTAGAGATAGACAATTTTAAAAAAAAAGGAAGGAAACAAGGCAAAGCTATGAAAAGATTTAAAGCACAACAATACAACAGAATGACTGGGTGATAAAACTAGATCAGGGAGGTCACTTGGAGAAACAGCCACTTTGAGAGCTAAATGACGAGAGAGCTAGCGCAGCAAACAGCAGCGGGAAGAGCACTCTCAGCAGACAGGAGAGCTAGAGCCAAGGACTGAGGCAGAACGTACTTGAAGGACAGAAAGAAGGCCAGTGTGGACGTGTCTAGAGGACAAAAGGAAGACTCCTACCAGATGATGCTAGCTAAGTATACAGGGGCCAGGTTATGTCGGGTGTAGTAAGCCAGGCTGAAATGTAGATTTTACTGTGAATGCAATGGCAGGATGTTGGACAGTGCTAACCTGGGGAGTGACATGGTCTGGTGTACACTCTTAAAAGCTCATTCTGGGGCAGACCACAGTGGCTCAGCAGGCAGATTTCTCGCCTGAAATGCCAGAGACCCCGGTTCAATTCCCCATGCCTGCCCATTAAAAAAAAAAAAAAATTCATTCTGGCTACTGGGCAGACAATGGGCTTTACAGGGACCAAAAAATGAAACTAGGAGGACAGGAGGCTGTTACGCTAGGCCAGGTGACAGATGGCTTGGGCTCTGTGTGTGTGTGCATACAGTCTGAGCAACAGGTAATGCTGATATGATGCTTCTTAGAGAGATGAGGGGATTTACAGTGCAGTTAGAGTGAGAAGGTATTGAGAATTCTATTTTGGACACATTAAGATGCCTGTTATACATACAATTGGAAATGTCAGTAGACAGTCTTGAGTTCCATGGAGCAGAGGTGGAAATACAGAATCGGGAGTTGCCGGCAAAGAGATGATTGTAACGTCATGGGGTGAACGGAACGCCCTAAGAAGTGAGCAGAGCTAGAGGACAGAATGAGGTCCAAGAGCCCTGAAGCCCTCTGACATTTAGAGGTCCCCAAGAAGCAGAAAGGCCAGCAAAGCAAGCTGAAAGGAAGCTGCCAGCAAGGTATAAGGGAAGCCAGGAATCTGCAGAGCCATAGACATCAAGAAAATAAACTGTTTCAAGAATGGGGGCAAGGTCAGCTGCGTCAAATACTGCTAAAAATCAAATAAATAACGGCAAAAGAGTATCCACTGGGTTTGCAACATGGAGGTATTTGTGAACTTAATAGAAGTGTCTAAACAGAGGACATGGTACGGATGGTCTTTATTCCAAGAACAATGGAAAACCAAGAATGTGTTTTAAACTAAGGGATAACATGATCAGATCCACCTTTTGAAACATCCTTCTGGTTACAGAGACAGAATAAATTGGAGAATTTTTGGATGCTGAGAGACAGGTAGGAGGTTGTTACAGGAGTTGAGACGAGAAGAGGTGGTAGTGAAAGCTGACAAATGCCCAAATGGCATCTTTGTGCAAACTAGAAAAAGGCACAGGTTCTGAGCATATGCAGCCCTCACCGGGGCACATCCCTTGAACAGACTGAGGGCTGGATTTCAGCCTCATCTGCACCCTGTCCCAGTGCCCTTAGGCAGGACACAACCTTCACAACTGTACATGGCAGCCTTGATGACAGCCGAGAGAAGGGCAGTGGTGTTGGGAGATGAAGAGAAGTAGACAAATCTGAGGAAAAGCAAGTGAAAATGGCAAGACTTGGTGATGAAATGGATTTGGGGATGGAGTAAATGTATAAGAAGTGTCAAGGACGATTCCAAAGCAGTAATCTGAGAAACAGGCCTCCAGAAGAAAGTCTGATGTTAGAGAGGAATTCTTTCATGAGCTCAGTTTTGCCTTTGTTGGATTTGACGTGCTCTTGAGACAGCACCCAAGTGGAGCATTTAGTAGGCAGTAGGTACGTGGATCCAAAGTCCAGAGGGAAGTGTGGGCTGGAGAATCAAGGTGTGAGTCATGTGCACAACCACTGAATCTGTGGGCACCGACACCATGCTCGCTGTGAAATCGTAGCATGAGAGGAGAGGGAACCCCAGCCCCTAGAAGCCAGGTGGGAGAGGAGGTGCTAACAAGGGAGACAGAGAAGGAGCACCCAGAGAGGTGGGGGAAGACCCAAGGAGCACGTGTCAACCAAACCCAAAGCCAGACTAGAGTGTTAGGAGGAGGAGGGGTCTCAGGAACATCCAGAGATGCTAAGAGGGAAGGTCGGACAAGAACTGAAGATGTTCTTTGGATGTCCGGATCATGATCTTTGTGCATTTTTTAAATTAAAGTGTTCATTCATTTTCTTACTTACATTTTTTTAGTATTGGGGGGGGGGGGGGGTACCAGGTCCAGGAATAAGGTCTCCCGCATGGAAGGCAAGCATTCTAACACTCAACCAGACGTGCACCCCAATTTTCTTATTGATTTTTAAGAGCATTTTACATATTAGAAATATTAAGCCTTAACTTACTATGTATGTTAGCAAATATGTTTTTCCCAGTTAGTTATTTACCTTTTAATTGTATTTCTGGTTTCCATACAAAAATTTTTGTTTTGTTTTGTTTTATATGCAGAAGTTTTAAGTGTTTATTTAGTCATATTTATCAATTACCTTCAGGAATATTCTTTTTGCTTTCTTGCCTAGATTCACCTACATTTTCTTATAGTGCTGCATTTGTTTATGATTACATTTTTTTACATTTATCTCTAATCCTTCCAGATTTATTTTGGTGTTGGAAATTTTAGCTAGATTCCAACTTAATTCTTTTACCAAATAGGAACCATTACCCCAGCACCACTTATTCCATAAGGCATCTGATCTGAAAGGCTGTCACCATCACTTACTACATTCCTATAACCATACCTGAGTCTGTATCTGAGCTTTCTCTTTTGTTCCACTGAACTATTTGTTTCTGGCAACGTTGTTATAGCTTCATAATATGTTTAAATAACTAAGCCTTCTGCAGCCAGAAATGGATTTTCTCCACTTTCCTGTGGCCAGGGCTCCAGCCCATATCAAAAGTATCAGGCCACAGAGAATCTGTAAATCCTACCTGCCTTGTGGTCTCAAAGACCACCGTACTGGCCGTCTCTCCGAGAGGCCCCCTGCAGAGTGGGGCCAGCCAGAGAGTCCCTGCTGCCTGTCTCAACCATCCCCAGGCCACGCAGGGTCACACTGCACAGCCTGGAGGCGAGAGAAGGCAGTTCTGGGCTGGGAGAAGCCAGACGCTCCTCAGCTGCCCCTCTGCCGGGCCCGGGGGGACATTCTGATTTCTTTAAAGGAACTTTCCAGCCGTCAAGAGTGTAAGCAGCCTTTTAATCAAGTCAGAACAGTAAGGGGACAATGAACCCTGAAGACAGAAAGGAGAATTTGGAGGCGTCCCCCTCATAGGGAGGATGTTTCCACGGTCCCCAGGACCCGGTGCGTCCCCTCCCTCTGATGTGTGCTGCCGAGACGGCTCTTCTCCGGCCCTGCCCTCCCAGCCTCTGCCTCCCGCTGCGGCTCATGAGGCCAGCCCGCTGCCTGGCTCGGCCTCAGGCTCCTGCTCCAAAAGTCCCAACCCCACCCCGGCATTCTTTATGAGGGTTTAAAACCAAATTGTCACTGTCTGGCCTACATCCCGATGGCTTCCCATCCCTTTATTTTAGGATCAAGGCTGTGTCTTCAACCAGCCTGACACAGCTGGGCTCCTGGACGCGTGCAGCGCTTCAGGTTCGCCGCTGGCCCTCTCCACACAGGATGTGCAACCAGGCCATTCGCTCTGACCCGACTTCTCGCTCCCCTTCCTCTGTCCCCTTAGCTCTTACTCATCCTCAGGTTAAATGCCATTTCTTCAGGGAAGCCTCCACTGCTCCCCAAGACAAGTCACACCTGCTTGCCCTCAACGCGTCCTTGCTTTACACTCCACTTCCCTCCCCGTACACTCCCTGGGACGCCACTCCGCTCCTTAGTGGCCATCTTCTGTGCTCCACCGAGGCAGGAACCGCGGCTGGCTCACCTGCTGCCGCACTCCTGCCATCCAGCACCACACCTGGCACAGAGCAGGCCCTCAGTAAATGCTGTTGAACTGATCTGGGGGGCTCGGCAGCACTTGTCCAGTTCTCTTCACTGGAAAAGAGGGCAGGGGTAAACTGGCAGGGAATTCTCAGGATTAGATTACAAAACAGGATTATTCCAAAGACTCTTTGGAGGAATAGTCTGGTTAAATCCCTGACTTTGCTCAGTGACCCCAGGAGGGTAGACTGCTCCAGAGCTGCGGGAGAAAGAGGAGCCTGGCATGCCTCGTGCAGCCATTACACAGGCTCCCACTGTGGCGAGATCTTGTGCCAATGAACATAACAGCTCTTCCACTGCTTTGGTCCTGAGTCCCTGGCCTTGTTACTTTTACTTTCAGCCACCCAAAAGAGGAAACAGTGAACCCCACAGTCCTAGAGGGGCCTCAGGGAAGTCCTCAAAGGCCCCTGCCCTGCCTCAGCCAGCCAGGGGGAAGGTGAGGCACAGGTGCACAACTGAAAGATACACAGCAACCTGGCCACATGCGCTGTGCTTCAGGAAGAGAGGACTGGGGGCCCAGCAGAGAGGAGAGAGGGATGCGGAAGGCACCATGCAAGTGAAATGCCCAGAGCAGGGAGTTGTCAGAGGCAATCAGTGTGGAGACGGGGCACCCTGCTGAGAAGCCCTGAGGCTCCTGCGGGAGGGACACAGAGACCAAGTATGAGGATCTCCTATGACTGCCCAGAAGCCAGCATGCTTGTGGAACCTCTACAACAACCCTCTGGATGGCTCCAGCCACATGCAAAAGGGCCATTCTGAAGCAGGCTCCTTTACACCCCAGCCAACCCTCGCCCGCCCGTGGAAACCTGAGGCCATCTCCTCCCAGGCTCAACCCCTGACCCCCTCCTCCCATCACCAGAACAATCAGGAAGGACTCCTACCCCCGCCTCGGCCTTGGAGAGCTCATTTCTCTCAGGCTAGCTGTGAGCATCCAGTGACGTACAGCAACCCTCCACCCCTGCACTCCCACCCCCCACACACACCTCGAAGCGCTGACACATTTCCAGAGGGGTCCTGCCTTTACTCAGCACACTCGTACCCTACGGGCAGTGTTGGAGCCCTCTCGCCTGGAGGACGGGCGGATCAGACACGTTCCAAAATTACATGGCATAATAATAACGCAGGTAAAAGGGTGTTCAAGGACTAGAAGGGATGCAGACGTGAAATAGGCCCAGACACACCCTGGAATAGCCGAGAGAACTTGGGCAACTCACTTTACCTCTGCTTCCTTAATTCCTTAATCAAAATATGAAGAGCATTATAGGAGTTTTATGAGGCAAAAACAAGATAGCACATATTAAGTACTTAACTCAGAGTCTGGGGCATAACAAATGCTCCAAACTGTGTCATTACAGCACCAGGCCACAGACCCCCGTGGGAGGGCCCCCCGCCTGCCCACCCTGTTGTTAACACGCCTAGCAGGACCCACGGCACACAGGAGGGGCTCAGTTAGCACTTGCTGAAAGAATGAATGAAGGTTATTACTCTGCTTAACACAAAGTCAGAAATACAGGATGACAGAGGGAGGTGCAAAGGTCCTACTTATGTAAAACAAAGGGAAGTAGTAGTAACCAAAAATGCTACAGGCCACTTAGCAGGGAATCAAGGAACAGCTGTTGTGGCTGAAGCCACGCGGGACAGTCACCGCCTGCAGTCGCGTGAGGGACAGAGACAGTGGTGCCGTCACTAGAAAGAAAGCAAGTTCAGAGTAAGGCCTGTGGTGATTTAGGATTTGACCTATTTAATTTGAAGTGTCAACTGGTCACCCAGGGAAGCTGTTTATCAGGTAATAATATTATTAGTAGCTCCAGGAAAATGGTACTCAGAAATGAGGCCAAGGCTGGACATACGGATAAAGAAGTAACGTGTTAGGAGTGTGGCTGAAGCTGTGGGACCCCACAAAGAGAAAAAGAACACTAAGAACAAATCCTTGGGAAGCAGTCACAGCAGGAAGAGAAGGAGGAAACTTTGAAAATTAGAACTTCTCCCCAATATCTTGTCCTCAGAAATTGTGGGCTTAAATAGCGGGGAGAAGTCACCAGAGAGATCAGCTAGATTGATCTTATGTGTGGAGAGAGAAAAAGCGTCATTTGGGGCACGCTATCTCCCAGCAAGAGGGCCCACGGTACCTGAGAGCCTGTACCTCTTCCTGGTTGTGCAGCACTGGTCTGCTTTAATCTTGGCCGCTGAGATTAAACAGGCCCCCCCGACATCATAGCCGGCTTCCAATAAAACATTCCAGTAGTGAATGAGGTGCAGCTTTGTCCAGAAGCTTGGGCTTCTGAGTTTTGAGATAAAGTCTGTGATGCTGGTAACATAATATATGAAAATACATCATTTTAGTATTTCATGCCCTGAAGGAAGCTATTCGGCTACTCAACACAGTTCATCAGCTTATTCATAAATTTCCTAACTAGTAGGACTCTGGTAAGTCACCAGATGAATATGAACTTCACTTTGCAGCCCACGCCAGGTGTGCTCACCTGTCCAGGAGGCACCTCCCTGGGCGGGCTCCCGGCTGCCGGCAGAGCTAGCCTCTCCCACCGCCCTGCCTGCACAGCTCTTTGTCGCTGCTCTACTGAGGCAGCTGTCACCACAGACAGGGACTCTGTCTCCACATCCTCCCCGCTGGGTGGCAAGCACTCAGTCTCTTACTCGCCACTATGTTCCCAGGCCTAGCCACTTGCTGAGACAGAGGGTCGGCAACACTTGTTGAATGACTTCATAGAAGGGAGGGAAAGAAGGGGAAGAGCAGGGAAAGGAAGGGCGTTGAAAGGAGGGAAAGAAGTGAGAAGGGAAGAAGGAGTCTGGCAGAACTGGGCAATCCTTTTTCTTGCCCAGCTGGAAATCCTCCTTCCTCCGGAGTGCCACTGAAATTTGAGAAGATCCATGTGGAGTGAAGAGGGATAAAAAAAAACACTGCAGAAAGAGACAAACTGATAGGCATCCATGAGCCACAGACATCGGCCTCAGAGGATGGTCCCTCTGGAATGAATGAAAAATGAATGAACGTACTGTTCAAGGGAGCCATGGGCATCTAAATGCAGCATGAGTAAAAGGAAAAGCCAAATCTGTACAAACACAATAATATAATAAAGATGGAAGACTTACCTAGGACTTGAGAGAAAGCTGCACAAATCCTCCCAGCAGCCACTCATTTTCATATGCCACGGCAATTCTTGATACACTCGCCGGAAAGCAGTTTGCCGCGGGAAGTATCTGACCAAGACTCGGTGAAATAGTGCTTTCTTGTGATTCGTTGGGTTCTGAAAGCTATGTGGACTGCTTTCTCTGACAGGTGTGATTACACCTATTTAAAAATCAATTACAATTTAATGCATCTGACTTCTTAGTATATGAAAACACCATAGCAAAAATGTAACAGCTCTTTGGTCAAAACTAGATTGAGTAAAAGTCAAGAGAGCTTGCGAAAGACAAGTGTTAAAAATGTATCTTCATATAAGTCAGTCTGAATTTTCCAAAGAATCTGTTGTACTTATGATCACTGACCTAAAATTTGAGAAGCTTCTGAGCATGCGGTTTTTCATATATGTTGAGTCTTTCCTTCCCACCCCACAAGGAAATATTTATAACCTACTTTTCCATTTTAAATATACAGCATTTTATCACTTAACAAGTACTTTCAACTACATGACAGCGTGCATTGTGGAAACGTTAATCCACTGCCTGGGTCTCACAATGGCCACGGGTAGCTGAGCCAACTAGTGGCAAACTGGCTGATGGAGCCAGGACTGCTGTATCTTCATTTCCAAAGATAAGTGGGTCTGGGTACAGATAATACTATCCAGATAATAGATCATACTATCCAGAAACAAGCTTCTTAAATAAATAAATAAGTAGAGGCTTGTTTAATTAAATCCTGGAGATATCTATCCTTGCAAATGAAACAGAAGCATTTTTAATTTCTGCCTGCCACTTTTTCTTACAAGATCAACAAAACCTGGATGGCATACTGTGCCAGTGTGAATCTGTTGTGTACCCCAGAAAAGCCAAGTTCTTTAATCCTCATTCAATATTGCTAGGTGGGAGCTTTTTTATTGTTTCCATGGAGGTATGAGCCACTCAATTGTGGGTGATAACTTTTGATTAGATGGTTTCCATGGAGATGTGTCTCCATCCATTCAAGGTGGGGTTGCTTCCTGGAGCCCTTTAAGAGAGAACCATTTTGGAAAAAGCTTTAGAGCCACAGAACCGGCAGAGCCACCGGAGGCAGAGACCATTAGAGATGAAGAAAGACAGCACCCTTGGGGAAGCGACTGGAGAAGCCTGGAGAGAAATCCTTCTTGAACCCAGGCATCTTCCCTGGATGCCTTAATTTGGACACTCATATAGCCTTGCCTTGATTTGGACATTTTCATGGCCTTAGAGTTGTTATTAAATTCCCCTTTCAGAAAGCTGTTCCATTTCTGGGATGTTGCATTCCAGCAGCTTGCGGACTAGGACACATACCAAGCCCAGCTCTCGGAAGAGCTCTTACAGAAGGGAGCCCGTGTTCAACGACCACTCTGCATTTCTGCTGAAACAGTTTCCAGGCCATCCACCTGGACGCTGCGTCATCTACGCCGGAGTGTGCAGATGTGCCTGGCTGACGTGCACAGCACTGAGGGACCCACGGAAGAAAAGAATGCTTTTCCTCCCCACCGTGTGTGGCAAAGGCATTTTTGTGGGCAGTACATTGGGAAAGGGGGGCAGGGAGTGACGGAGAAAGACAACTGGGACAAATAATACCCTGAGTTCAAGATTTGGAATGTTAAGCACATGCTTAAAATGTACAAAATATCTTCATATTAAACACCACATTTGATTTTATCATTTTTACAAAATAGCCTTGCAAGAAGTATGAATAGCTGCAGATGACAAATGAAGCTATTTAAAACCGTAGACCCCAGGTGACTCACCCCCGGTTAGAACATGCCTGGTGACTGGGAGAAGCAGGGTTCAAACCTGCTGACGTGACTGGCCCTCTGCAGCATGTGGGATGTGAGTGACGGCTCATCTCTGCACACAAAGTACAGCACGGTTCTCACTGACAAACTTAATGGTTGGCATTTAGGTAATGCTATTATCACTCAGGATGGGCCAGACTATGCAATGCTGAAAACCCCAAAACTTCAGTGGTTTAAAACAGCCCAGGTCTATTATGGCCATCACAGTCTGCCTAGAATTCCAATGCAGTCTCCTCAATCCAGGAACCAGGCCAGCTGGAGGAGAGAAGAGCCACCACTCTATGTTGCCCGTCACCTCTCACAACTCACTGGACAGAACTAGTTCCAACCAGGGGCAAGTCCCCTGAGGACTCTTATTTTACAGGGCTTCCTCTGTCATCTGCAGGTACTCACACCCTCCCAAGGCTGCTCCAGAAGGCAGCCAGGAATTGCAGCCCATGATGTGGGGGATGCCGGAAGTATTTCCCAATCAGCTCTAATGACCTGCCACAAGCACACATCATTGTGCAAGATGCTGTATTAAGTACCACGCATGGATTAAGTTCTTAATATTCTTAAGAAAAATACTGTTATTATTCCCATTTTGCAGATGAGAAACTGAAGCTTAGAGAGTTAAGCATGTTGTGCTAGGTCACACGTTTTAACAGACTCCAGAGCCTTCACTCTTAACCAATACATTGCATTGCCTCACAAACACACACACACACACACAATCATTTATTGACACCATGGTGACTTTCAGAAGGAAAAGTGGTGGCTTGCCAAACAGCATGCAGACCTGGGAGTGAGACAGGGACAGGGTGAAACAAGGCCACTCTTGTCCCATGACCCAGTGTCACCGCTCCTTCTCCCTTGTGCTCAGCCACCCAACTCCTAATTCCATCCCAGCTGACGCTAGAAGCTGAGGTTAGACACCGACTCTCAGGACAACAGATAGAGGCTGCTAGAAAGCACAGGCCTAAAACACCAGACCCAGGAATAGCTATGCGTTCATTCAAAACATCTATTGCATGCGACTGGAGTGGCCCAGGGAGCTCGGGCCTGCTTGGGGGTGTCTGATGAAACAGTGCAATCCTTAGGTCCACAGAACTCAGGACCACTGCCTGAAGCACAGGGTTTGCCTTGGGAAAGACGGTGGGCATGGCCACAGGGGAGATGCACAAAGAAAACAAAGGAAGAATTAACAATGGCTAAGATTTTTGAGAATTCACTGTGGACCAGGCATTCTTCTATGTTACATGAATTAACTCATTGAATGCTCACAAGCAACAATCCATGAGGTTGGCATAATTATTATCTTACAGATGAGGTATCTGGGGCAGACTGGTAAAATTACATGACCAAGGCCACTCAACTAGTAAGTGGAAAAGTCAGGGTTCACCTCCAAAAAAAGGTCTGGCTTCAGAACCACTAATTCTCTCCACTTCACACGGGTTGAAAAAATGGGCTTCGTAGACTGGATGTGGGGGACCTCCTGCAGGGTGAAGGGTTACAGGAAGAAACAAAAGGCGCTCTTCCAGAAGAGCTCCCTGAGAGCCTGAGAAGGGTGCGGTTTGGGAGGAAGGAGGCGTGGTGCTCGGGTCTCCCAGGGCACACCTTCTCCCACTTGTGCTGAACCAGCACTGCCCTGGCACCTTGGGGAGGTGGCTGCGCGGGGACAACAGGAGAGGGCCTGGCACCCCAGTGTGAGCGCGTTCTTGGTCTTGGTCCGCATTCCAGTGGTGTGGACACGCTGGAAATAAGATCTCTTCAAGATGCTACTCCGGTGAAGATGTGGCCCACCCGACTCGGGTTGGGCTGTTCTCTAGACTGCTGGATCCCTATGTCAGCACAGTGAGAGTCAGAGGTGAGAGACCAGGAACAGCCAGAAGCTGCAAGTCCACAGAACCCGGAAGAGAAAGAGGATGCCACCAGGTACACTGCCATGTGATGAAAAAGCCAAAGAGCCCCAAGGGTCGCAGGCCGGCCAGAAGACACGGGCACTGGCAGGAAGCAAGCCTTCTAGCTTCCGAAACCTGCTGTTAATATCCATTTTCTGGTATTTGCTGTAGCAGCTGGGGACTAAAACAGGGACCTTCAACACGAAGTAGCAAAGGATTTCACAACGTGAACAATGCCAGCAGGGGCAGCTGTGCGGCACCAACATTAGTACACAGAAACCAGAAGAGATTCCGTGTGGTGTGTACAGCCAATAGGTGGGTGAGTCCAGGAGACGCTAGAGCAGATGAAGACTTTCTAGGGTCTGGTGAGTATAAGTGGAGTCCATAGGAATTACCCTAGTGTGGGAATGTTTCAGTTGCACAAGAAATAAGTGAAATAATATATACAAAATGCCTGGCACAGCGGAAGCACTAAACATTGGTGGCTCTTATGACCAGTTTTAACTAGGTATGATAGTGGCTTAGAGCCACCAGGAGAGCATTTCTCTCCTCTCTGCCCTATTCCTTTGCAGCCCCACCAACATGCACCCCACACAAACACAGGGCATGTGTGTCCAATCTGCAATGTTAGTGTCAAACGGGGAATGAGGATAGAGGGAGGAGGGTCGGGGGCACAAATGAAATCAGAAAGAAAGACGGACGATAAAGACTGAGATGGTATAATCTAGGAATGCCTAGAGTGAATAATGATAGTGACTAAATGTACAAATTTAAAAAATGTTTTTGCATGAGGAAGAACAAAGGAATGTCATTACTGCAAGGAGCTGAAAATAGATGGTAATTAATATTTTAAAATTTCAACTTATGTGTGAGGCTAAAGCAAAAAATGTTTATTTTGTACAAAATTTATATTTTGACTAGCGCATTT
Source organism: Tamandua tetradactyla (assembly GCF_023851605.1). NCBI lineage: Eukaryota > Metazoa > Chordata > Mammalia > Pilosa > Myrmecophagidae > Tamandua > Tamandua tetradactyla. The sequence continues at coordinate 174,028,765 of NC_135333.1, forward strand.
CCTAATATAACTTATGGAGACAGCTTAATTGAACACAAGAAGTACATGGAACCTTGAATAGGACATGAGATTTTGTTGGTTTGTCCAGAGTAATGCCCTGATAAATCCCAGAGTGATTTGAACAGTGAATAAAAAAGTATTTGCAAAGTCCCCTTCGGGGAATGGTGAGAACAGGGGAAAATTCAACTTCCCCAAGTTGAATTCTTGATATTCTCACAAGCAGTATGGACAACCAAAGCTATAGGCTGAGCCCCCAGTCTTGGGGTCTGTTCATATGAAACTTAACCCCACAAAGGATAGGCCAAGCCTACTTAAAATTAGGCCTAAGAGTAACCCCCAAGAGAACCTCTTTTATTGCTCAGATGTGGCTTCTCTCTCCAGCCAACACAGCAAGCAAACTCACCACCCTCTCCCTGTCTATGTGGGACATGACTCCCAGGGGTGTGGATCTTCCTGGTAATGTGGGACAGAAAGCCTACAATGAGCTGAGATTCAGCATAAAGGGATTGAGAAAACCTTCTCGACCAAAAGGGGGAAGAGTGAAATGAGACAAAGTGTCAATGGCTGAGAGACTCCAAACACAGTCGAGAAGTTATCCTGGAGGTTATTCTTACCCATTAAGTAGATATCACCTTGTTATCCAAGATGTAATGGAGAGGCTGGAGGGAACTGCCTGAAAATGTAGAGCTGTGTTCCAGTAGCCATGTTTCTTGATGATGATTGTATAATGATACAGCTGTCACAATGTGACTGTGTGATTGTGAAAACCTTGTGTCTGATGCTCCTTTTATTTACCTCGTCAACAGAAGAGTAGAACATATGGAATAAAAATAAATAATAGGGGGGACAAATGTTAAAATAAATTTAGTTTGAAATGCTAGTGATCAATGAAAGGGAGGGGTAAGGGGTATGGTATGTATAAATTTTTTTCCTGTTTTCATTTTATTTCTTTTTCTGAATAGATGCAAATGTTCCAAGAAATGAACAAGATGATGAATATGCAACTATGTGATGATATTGTGAATTACTGATTATATATGTAGGAACGGAATGATCAAAATAGGAATGTTTGCATTTGCTTGGTGTTTTCTGGTATTTAAAAAAATAAAATTAAAATTTTTTTTTAAAAAGGGGGGTGGAGGGGAATGAGGCTGCTTCCTTCACAGCCCAGGACCACAGAGTCACTCTAGACTAGACAATTTTGGGTAAGAGTAATCTAGGTTACAAACTGAATATGCTGCTAGATGGAATACTAATTTCAAAGGAAAGAAGCATGATGGATGCATGTAGCTAAAGGAGACCAGCTTGACTCAAATAATTAATAGGACATTTGAAAAAAAACATGTCAAAAGTTAGCCTTTTACAAAAAAATAATAATAATAATCACAATAGCTCAAGGATTATATAGCCCTGGGTTTCTGGACCTTTTATATCATTGTGGGATGGGTTCGTCTCTCATGCCCATGAATTCTTCTATTAGGGTTCCCAGAACTCCTAGCTAAGACTCCTATTTGCAGCCTGATTCTGAAGCATGGAAACCTATTTTCTGATGAGAATACTGTGAGCAGTGCTTCATTTGGGGGCATACAGTGCAGAAAAGGAGTGCAGCAGGTACCCAGGATTTAAAGTCACATCATGACCCTTTATTCCCTGAACCTCGAGAGTGTTATCATTCTCAGGAAAATGGAGAAAGTGAGTGAGTTGCAACAGAGCAAGTGAACAGAAGAGCTGACATTAAATTTAAGAACATCCTCATTCCGAGGTCTGCAGTCCCCCTTCACACCATGTAATTTTAAAACATGGTGGGAATAGAAGAAAACTAGTAAAAAAAGAATTTATCTGCAAAAAAAGAAAGTAAAAAGGAATACAGTAAACTTAAAATGAGATTTGCACATAGCTTAGAATCTCCCCAGAGGCTGTGATTTAAAGATCTTCCAAGTCCTTAGACCCAGAGTTCTCTGTACAAGTAATTGTCATCCAGGGTGCTGCTTCTAGGTCAGCAGGTGTCTGTGATTGCCACAGTTTCCCTAACTCAGATTCAGTCCTTTTTAGAAGGGGAAAAGAATTTGATCTCACAATTGGGGCAGAGACTGGTAGTTCCCACTCAATAGCCATTTTCTCTTTTTGTTAGTGACAGAATCCACCTTTAGTTAAAGCTATATCATTATACAATCATCTTCAAGAAACATGGCTACTGGAACACGGCTCTACATTTTCAGGCAGTTCCCTCCAGCCTCTCCACTACATCTTGAATAACAAGGTGATAAGGAAGCAAAGCACCCAGCTGAAACCTCTATTTCCCAGCCTCCCTTGTATCTAGGTGTGGGTGAGTCACTAAGTTTGGGTTAAAGAGACATAAGAGGAAACGTTCGTGTGAAACTTCTGGAAAAGCTCCTTTTCTTCCATAAAGAATCCCATACCTCCTCCCCCAATATCCTTTCTTCCTCCAGTCTTCCTTCCCATTGCTTAAAATGCAAAGGCTGGTGCTCCAGCAGCCAAGAGCACCAGATGGAGCTGAGCCGCAGATGACTTCATGGAGCCAACAGAGCAGCCCTGGATTACCTGCCTACAGAAGCACATCACATGAGAGAGCAAACCCTGGAGTGTTAAGCCATTTAAGTCAGGTCTCCACACAACTCCTAATTTAATCAACCATTTTCATACATATTTATAGATTCATTTCTACTCAAGAAACCCTACTACAAGCTCTCCATTGCCTGTGACTCTCCCTTCCCATTACTCAGTAGGTATTTGCACAGATCAAAGACTTACTGAGAAGCTTCCACTCCACAGCATTTTGCAGGGACTGGTGCGGGAAGTACAGAAGGCCAGTGGGCTTCTCCTGGATCCACTGCTTGGTGGCACTGCGGAAGGCAGCCCAGTGCAGCGTGGTCACTTTGTAGTGAGTCCTGTAGCCAAGCATGTCCAAAAGCTGCAGTATCTCATCCTCAGCCAAGCCACAATGGGAGATGCTCAACAAGCACAGTGCGTCGGCCACCCAGCCATCCAGCCCTAGGCAGACAACATCACGACGATGATGATAAAAATAATAGCTAACAAGTGCCAGATATCATTCTAAATGTTTTGCATGATTAACCAACTTATGGGTAAATACTAGAACGGCCCCTATCTTGCAAATGAAGCAAGTACCCAGAGTCTTACGGCTATTAAGTGTAGGACTGGGATCTGAACCCAGACAGAGCCCACACCCATAACCATTAAGTTTCATGTGTATTTTCACAACACATCCAGAAATATGGTCACAAACTGACAAGCTTGCCAACTATTACACTAATCATTTCTGCAGAAAACTTTCTGCAGAAAAGGTTTCCAAACACCAAATTTACATTTATGGGTGTGAGAGGTTTTGCCATATGATTGTCCTCCCATCACATGATCAAACACACCACTTGAGCCAACTCATCATTTCTCCTCTGTGCCTTCACCTTTTCTACCGTAGGTGGATTTCTCACGGGCTTTCTCACCAAACAACTCTAAACAGACCCTGAAGACTCCTGAGAGAAGGAACAGCATGGTTTACTCTTCAGAGTTGATTTCCTGTGCTAGGACTGGGGAAGGAGCCCAAAGCACCTGCAACCTTTAAGCAAAGGCAGCTGTTCAACCGCAGCCATACAAGCCTCCTCTGATGCTCACCCGTGGCTGGGCATCCTGAACCTGAGTGGGGTCAGGCGGTCAGTGCTGGGAGGGGGAGTCAGCTGGGAGAAGGAGCTCTGCCTACTCCTAGAGAGGTGGGGTAGCAGAGCCATGGGCCACTTGGTCTGAGTGGTTCTTCCAGGGCAAAGAGACCCTGTTTCCACCTCCTGAGAGGTAGCGGGAAAGACATACTAAATTTGAAGTCAATTTTCTTCGTAAAGATACAAATTTAGGGGACTTCCGGAGAAGATGGCGGCTTAGTAAGACGCACGGATCTTAGTTTCTTCTCCAGGACAGCTACTAGGGGAGTAGAAACGATACAGAACAGCGCCCAAAGCCACAACAGAGATAAAAAAGACAGCGTACCCCATCCTGGAACGGCTGGCTGGCTGAGAGAAGCAGCTCGGGTGAGATCGCGGAGGCGCGCGGGCTTCACCGGGCGGGGCGGCAAGCGGCCGGAGTCACTCCCTTCCCCCTTCCCGGGCCGGCTGGGAGAATTGGACAGGCGGTCCCCTGAAACCGCCGCGGCTGGCGCCCACACCACGCGCGGCCCCCCGGACCAACTGAGAGAATTGGATCAGAAATCCCCAGGTCGCGGAGAACGGTGACGGGTGGGGGAGGCCCCTTCCAAACCCGTGACTCCCTGGGAACGTGCACTCTCCCGGGCGGGCCGCTGCCGCTGGCGCCCTCCCGCCACGCTTGTCACCCGGGCAACTAGGAAATTTGAACGGGCGCTTTCCCAGGCTGCGGCGGCCAGCAACCCTCCCCGTGTTCGGACCCCGGGCCGGCTCGAACTCTTCCAAGATGCTTCGGCTAGCAAACCTCCCGGACGGCGAGAGTTTTCCAAAGTTAAAGGTCCCACAGCACCTTTTACTGGTGGGACCCGCAGACAAACGTGTGCCACGAGCGCCACCTACTGGGCAGGATAAGAAAAACAGAACCCAGAGATTTCACAGAAAAATCTTCCAAACTTTTGGATCCAATACCCAGGGAAATCTGTCTAAATGCGCAGACGCCAACAGAAGATAACGGATCACGCTCAAATAATTGAAAATATGGCCCAGTCAAAGGAACAAACCAATAGTTCAAATGAGATACAGGAGCTGAGACAACTAATGCTGAATATACGAACAGAAATGGAAAACCTCTTCAAAAACGAAATCGATAAATTGAGGGAGGACATGAAGAAGACATGGGCTGAACATAAAGAAGAAATAGAAAAACTGAAAAAACAAATCACAGAACTTATGGAAGTGAAGGACAAAGTAGAAAAGATAGAAAAAACAATGGATACCTACAATGATAGATTCAAAGAGACAGAAGATAGAATTAGTGATTTGGAGGATGGAACATCTGAATTCCAAAAACAAACAGAAACTATCGGGAAAAGAATGGAAAAATTTTAACAGGGTATCAGGGAACTCAAGGACAATATGAACCGCACAAATATACGTGTTGTGGGTGTCCCAGAAGGAGAAGAGAAGGGAAAAGGAGGAGAAAAACTAATGGAAGAAATTTTCACTGAAAATTTCCCAACTCTTATGAAAGACCTAAAATTACAGATCCAAGAAGTGCAGCGCACCCCAAAGAGATTAGACCCAAATAGGCATTCTCCAAGACACTTACTAGTTAGAATGTCAGAGGTCAAAGAGAAAGAGAGGATATTGAAAGCAGCAAGAGAAAAACAATCCATCACATACAAGGGAAACCCAATAAGACTATGTGTAGATTTCTCAGCAGAAACCATGGAGGCTAGAAGACAGTGGGATGATATATTTAAATTACTAAAAGAGAAAAACTGCCGACCAAGACTCCTATATCCAGCAAAATTGTCCTTCAAAAATGAGGGAGAAATTAAAACATTCTCAGACATAAAGTCACTGAGAGAATTTGTGACCAAGAGACCAGCTCTGCAAGAAATACTAAAGGGAGCACTAGAGTCAGAAACAAAAAGACAGAAGAGAGAGGTATGGAGAAGAGTGTAGAAAGAAGGAAAGTCAGATATGATATATATAATACAAAAGGCAAAATGGTAGAGGAAAATATTATCCAAACAATAATAACACTAAATGTTAATGGACTGAATTCCCCAATCAAAAGACATAGAATGGCAGAATGGATTAAAAAACAGGATCCTTCTATATGCTGTCTACAGGAAACACATCTTAGACCCAAAGATAAACATAGGTTGAAAGTGAAAGGCTGGGAAAAGATATTTCATGCAAATAACAACCAGAAAATAGCAGGAGTGGCTATACTAATATCCAACAAGTTAGACTTCAAATGTAAAACAGTTAAAAGAGACAAAGAAGGACACTATATACAAATAAAAGGAACAATTAAACAAGAAGACATAACAATCATAAATATTTATGCACCGAACCAGAATGCCCCAAAATACGTGAGGAATACACTGCAAACACTGAAAAAGGAAATAGACACAAATACCATAATAGTTGGAGACTTCAATTCACCACTCTCATCAATGGACAGAACATCTAGACAGAGGATCAATAAAGAAATAGAGAATCTGAATATTACTATAAAGGAGCTAGACTTAACAGACATTTATAGGACATTAAATCCCAAACAGCAGGATACACCTTTTTCTCAAGTGCTCATGGATCATTCTCAAAGATAGACCATATGCTGGGTCACAAAGCAAGTCTTAACAAATTTAAAAAGATTGAAATCATACACAACACTTTCTCGGATCATAAAGGAATGAAGTTGGAAATCAGTAATAGGCGGAATGCCAGAAAATTCACAAATATGTGGAGGCTCAACAACACACTCTTAAACAACGAGTGGGTCAAAAAAGAAATTGCAAGAGAAATTAGTAAATACCTAGAGGCGAATGAAAACGAAAACACAACATATCAAAACCTATGGGACGCAGCAAAGGCAGTGCTAAGAGGGAAATTTATTGCCCTAAATGCCTATATCAGAAAAGAAGAAAAGGCAAAAATGCAGGAATTAACTGTCCACTTGGAAGAACTGGAGAAAGAACAGCAAACTAATCCCAAAGCAAGCAAAAGGAAAGAAATAACAAAGATCAGAGCAGAAATAAATGAAACTGAAAACATGAAAACAATAGAGAAAATCAATAAGACCAGAAGTTGGTTCTATGAGAAAATCAATAAGATTGATGGGCCCTTATCAAGATTGACAAAAAGAAGAAGAGAGAGGATGCAAATAAATAAAATCAGAAATGGAAGAGGAGACATAACTACTGACCTCACAGAAATAAAGGAGGTAATAACAGGATACTATGAACAACTTTACGCTAATAAATACAACAATTTAGATGAAATGGACGGGTTCCTGGAAAGGCATGAACAACCAATTTTGACTCAAGAAGACATAGATGACCTCAACAAACCAATCACAAGTAAAGAAATTGAATTAGTCATTCAAAAGCTTCCTAAAAAGAAAAGTCCGGGACCAGATGGCTTCACATGTGAATTCTAGCAAACGTTCCAGAAAGAATTAGTACCAATTCTCCTCAAACTCTTCAAAAAAATCGAAGTGGAGGGAAAACTACCTAATTCATTCTATGAAGCCAACATCACCCTCATACCAAAACCAGGCAAAGATATTACAAAAAAAGAAAACTACAGACCAATCTCTCTAATGAATATAGATGCAAAAATCCTCAATAAAATTCCAGCAAATCGAATCCAACAACACATTAAAAGAATTATACATCATGACCAAGTAGGATTCATCCCAGGTATGCAAGGATGGTTCAACATAAGAAAATCAATTAATGTAATACACCATATCAACAAATCAAAGCAGAAAAATCACATGATCATCTCAATTGATGCAGAGAAGGCATTTGACAAGATTCAACATCCTTTCCTGTTGAAAACACTTCAAAAGATAGGAATACAAGGGAACTTACTTAAAATGATAGAGGGAATATATGAAAAACCCACAGCTAATATCATCCTCAATGGGGAAAAATTGAAAACTTTCCCCCTAAGATCAGGAACAAGACAAGGATGTCCACTATCACCACTATTATTCAACATTGTGTTGGAGGTTCTAGCCAGAGCAATTAGACAAGAAAAAGAAATACAAGGCATCAAAATTGGAAAGGAAGAAGTAAAACTATCACTGTTTGCAGACGATATGATACTATACGTCCAAAACCCGGAAAAATCCACAACAAAACTACTAGAGCTAATAAACGAGTACAGCAAAGTAGCAGGTTACAAGATCAACATTCAAAAATCTGTAGCATTTCTCTACACGAGTAATGAACAAGCTGAGGGGGAAATCAAGAAACGAATCCCATTTACAACTGCAACTAAAAGAATAAAATACCTAGGAATAAATTTAACTAAAGAGACAAAAAACCTATACAAAGAAAACTACAAAAAACTGTTAAAAGAAATCACAGAAGACCTAAATAGATGGAAGGGCATACCGTGTTCATGGATTGGAAGACTAAATATAGTTAAGATGTCAATCCTACCTAAATTGATTTAAAGATTCAATGCAATACCAATCAAAATCCCAACAACTTATTTTTCAGAAATAGAAAAACCAATAAGCAAATTTATCTGGAAGGGCAGGGTGCCCCGAATTGCTAAAAACATCTTGAGGGAAAAAAACGAAGCTGGAGGTCTCGCACTGCCTGACTTTAAGGCATATTATGAAGCCACAGTGGTCAAAACAGCATGGTATTGGCATAAAGATAGATATATCGACCAATGGAATCAAATAGAGTGCTCAGATATAGACCCTCTCATCTATGGACATTTGATCTTTGATAAGGCAGTCAAGCCAACTCACCTGGGACAGAACAGTCTCTTCAATAAATGGTGCCTAGAGAACTGGATATCCATATGCAAAAGAATGAAAGAAGACCCATCTCTCACACCCTATACAAAAGTTAACTCAAAGTGGATCAAAGATCTAAACATTAGGTCTAAGACCATAAAACAGTTAGAGGAAAATGTTGGGAGATATCTTATGGATCTTACAACTGGAGGCGGTTTTATGGACCTTAAACCTAAAGCAAGAACACTGAAGAAGGAAATAAATAAATAGTAGCTCCTCAAAATTAAACACTTTTGTGCATCAAAGAACTTCATCAAGAAAGTAGAAAGACAGCCTACACAATGGGAGACAATATTTGGAAATGACATATCAGATAAAGGTCTAGTATCCAGAATTTATAAAGAGATTGTTCATCTCAACAACAAAAAGACAGCCAACCCAATTACAAAATGGGAAAAAGACTTGAACAGACACCTACCAGAAGAGGAAATATGGATGGCCAAGAGGCACATGAAGAGATGCTCAATGTCCCTGGCCATTAGAGAAATGCAAATCAAAACCACAATGAGATATCATCTCACACCCACCAGAATGGCCATTATCAACAAAACAGAAAATGACAAGTGCTGGAGAGGATGCGGAGAAAGAGGCACACTTATCCACTGTTGGTGGGAATGTCAAATGGTGCAACCACTGTGGAAGGCAGTTTGGCGGTTCCTCAAAAAGCTGAATATAGAATTGCCATACGACCCAGCAATACCATTGCTGGGAATATACTCAAAGGACTTAAGGGCAAAGACACAAACGGACATTTGCACACCAATGTTCATAGCAGCGTTATTTACAATTGCAAAGAGATGGAAACAGCCGAAATCTCCATCAACAGAGGAGTGGCTAAACAAACTGTGGTATATACATACGATGGAATACTATGCAACTTTAAGACAGGATAAACTTATGAAGCATGTAATAACATGGATGGACCTAGAGAACATTATGCTGAGTGAGTCTAGCCAAAAACTAAAGGACAAATACTGTATGGTTCCACTGATGTGAACAGACATTCGAGAATAAATTTGGAATATGTCATTGGTAACAGAGTCCAGCAGGAGGTAGAAACAGGGTAAGATAATGGGCAATTGGAGTTGAAGGGATACAGACTGTGCAACAGGACTAGATACAAAAACTCAAAAATGGACAGCACAATAATACCTAATTGTAAAGTAATCTTGTTAAAACACTGAATGAAGCTGCATCTGAGCTATAGGTTTTTGTTTTGTTTTGTTTTGTTTTGTTTTGACTTTACTATTATTACTTTTATTTTTGTCTCTATATTAACATTCTATATCTTTTTCGGTTATGTTGCTAGTTTTTCTAAACCGATGCAAATGTACTAAGAAATGATGATCATGCATCTATGTGATGATGTTAAGAATTACTGATTGCATATGTAGAATGGTATGATTTCTAAATGTTGGGTTAATTTCTTTTTTTCCATTAATTAAAAAAAAAAAAAGAGAGAAGGGGTAATTGGAGCTGAAGGGATACAGACTGTACAACGGGACTGGATATAAAAACTCAGAAATGGACAGCACAATACTACCCAATTGTAATGCAATTATGTTAAAACACTGAATGAAGCTGCATGTGAGGTATAGGTTTTTTGTTTTTTTTTTTTTCTTTCTATTAATGTTTTAATTCTTATTCTGTTGTCTTTTTATTTTTTTATTTCTTTTTCTAAATTGATGCAAATGTACTAAGAAATGATGAATATGCAACTATGTGATGTTATTAAGAATTACTGATTGCACATGTAGAATGGAATGATTTCTAATTGTTTTGTTAATTCTTTTTTTAATTAATAAAAAAAAGATACAAATTTATTAGAGCAAAAACGAGGCAGGGTATAATGTTGAATTACTAATGAATGTGGCTTTCATTCTAAGTATTTTCTGCTTTTCACTTCCCATCTCCACCCACTGCACCCCAGCCCCATTTTAAATTCACCCCCCTTAAGAAAAGGCTGTTATTTCCTTTTCTTCCACAAAAAATTCCATACCCCCTCCCCCAATACCTCCCATCCTTGCTGACATTTAGTTCTGGCATAATACCTTTGTTATATTCAGTGGAAGCATATTATAATGTTACTGTGGACTATAGACCCTAGTTTGCACTGATTGAACTTCTCCCTGTAAGCCAGCCATTTCCAACCCCCTACAATGCTGGCATCATTTGTTCTCCCTCATGCAAAAACATTCTTATATTTGAACATTTAATCACCACCACTGTCCACTTTACACATCCCTAAGTTATTTCAGTCTTTGCTCTATCTTCCCTTCTGGTGTCTTACGTGCCCCCAGCGCTTCTCCCTCAACCGTGCTCACACTCAGCTTCATCCAGTGACTTACTGTGCTACCATCAGGTAGCAATCACGCTATCCACTTCTGAATCTTTACAATCATTCTGGTTGCACATTCTGTACTCATTCAGCACCAAATGCCCAATCTCTACCCTCTTTCTATCTCCAGATAGAATGGAGTGTCTCCAACTTTAACTCTCAAAGTTCACTCATTAATGTTAGCTCGTATTAGTGAGACCATAGAGTATCTATCCTTTTGTTTCTGGCTAGTTTCACTCAGCATAATGTCCTCAAAGCTTATCCGCATTGTTATATGCTTCATGACTTTATTCTGTCTTACAGCTGCATAATACTCCACTGTATGCATATACCACAGCTTGTTTAGCCCAATACCTCCCAGAGTAATTTGGGGAGAGAATAACAAAGTATTTGCAAAGTCCCCTTGGGGGACTGGAGAGAAAGGAGGAAATATTAAACTTCCCCATCTGGGGAATTCCTGATATTCTCACAAGCAGTGGGAACAACCAATTCAATAGGCTGAGCCCTCGATCTTGGGACTTGCCCCTATTAAACTTATTCCCGCAAAGGATAGGCTAAGCCTACTTATAATTATGCCTAAGAATTACGCTCAGAGAGCATTTTTTGTTGTTCAGATGTGGCCTCTCTAAGCCAACTTGGCAGGTGAATCATTGCCTTCCCCATCCTACACGGGACATGACTCCCATGGGTGTAAACCTCCCTGGCAAAGTGGGATTCTTATCCCCCAGGGATGAGCTGAGACCTGACATCATGGGGTTGAGAAAGCCTTTGTGCTGGTTAGAAAATATTACGTACCCCAGAAAAGCCATATTTTAATCCTGATTCACTCCTGTGAGAGCAGCCATTTCTTTTTTTTTATTGAGATCTGTAATTTTTAATTTTTTGAACATTCGTAAGTTTTTATCATTCTGTTCTACATATATAATCAGTAATTCAAAGTATCATCACATAGTTGCATATTCATCATCACGATCATTTCTTGGAACATTTGCATCTCTTCAGAAAAAGAAATAAAAAGAAAACAGAAAAAAAGTCATACATATCAATACCCTCCACCCCTCCCCCTCATCGATCACAAGCATTTCACTCTAAATTTGTTTTAACACTTGTTCCCCCTATTATTCATCTTTATTCCATATCTTTTACTCGTCCGTTGACAAGGTAGGTAGATAAAAGAAGCATCAGACACAAGGTTTTCACAATCAAACAGTCACACCGTGAAAGCTATATCATTATACAATCATCTGTAGCCATTTCTTTTAGTGCTAATTCAATACTGTATGTTGGAAATTTTTTTATTAGGTTATATTCACAGAGATGTGACATACCCAATTGTGAGTGTGACCTTTGATTAGATGGAAATGTGACTCCACCCTCTCCAGGTGGTTCTTGATTAGTTTACTGGAATCCTCTAAAAGAGGAAACATTTTGGAGAGAGCCAGAAACAAAAACTCAAAGCTCACAGAGGGAGAGTCGACAGAGAGAGAGAGTGAGCCAACAGACACTTCAGAGCAGAGCTCACACAAATGCCGACATTTGGAGAACAGAGACAAAGTGTTTGGAGATGCGTGGAGCCCAGCAAATACTGCCATGAGATGGTGAGACAGTCAGAACCTGGGGAGAGCCAAGGGAAGCCAAGCGATGAAAGCCAGCCCCAGAGACGCAAAGTGAGGGACCCCACAGGAACAGAGGCTGGAAGCAACAGAGCCCAGGAGCAAGGGACCAGTGTGCCTTCTCAGCTGAAAGAGATGTTCCAGATGCGTCAGCCTTTCTTGAACTAAGGTCTCTTTTCCTGGATGCCTTAGTTTGGACATTTCCATAGGCTTAGAATTGTCAACTTGTAACTTATTAAATTCCCCTTTTAAAAGCCAGTTCTGGTATGTCACATTCCAGCAGTCTGCAAACTGGCATAGCCTTCTTCACCAAAAAGGAGAGAAAAGAAATGTGACAAAATAAAGTTTCAATGGCTGAGAGAATTCAAACAGCGTCAAGAGGTAATCCTGGAGGTTATTCTTACACATTATACATAAACCCCCTTTTTAGTTTATGGTGTACTGAAGTGCCTGGAGGAAAGTACCTGAAACTGTTGAGCTGTGTTCCAGTAGCCATATTTCCTGAAGATGATTGTTTAATAATATAGCTTTTACAATGTGACTGTGTGATTGTGAAAACCTTGTGTCTGATGCTCCTTTTATCCAGGGTACAGACAGATGAGTAAAAAAAATAAGAAAAAATAAATAAATAAGTAATGGGGGTATTTATTTATATAAATATTTTTTATTTGTATATTTATATAAAAATAAGGGGTAAAAAAATTGGGTAGATTGTAATACTAGTGGACAGTGAGAGGGAGGGGTAACAGGTATGGGATGCATGAGCTTTTTTCTTTTTTCTTTTTATTTCTTTTTCTGGAGTGATGCAAATGTTCTAAAAATGATCATGGCAATGAATATATAACTATGTGATGATATTGTGAGTCACTGATCATATACTTTGGATGGACTATATATGTGTATGAAGATAGCTCAATAAAAAAATTTTAAAAAGGGCCAGGGTGGTTCAGCAGGCAAAGAACATTTGCCTGCCATACCAGAGGACCTGGGTTCGATTCCCGGTGCCTGCCCATGTAAAAAAAAAAAAAGAAAAAAGGGTGTTATAGCAGAAATGCAGAGAGAAAAATCCAAGTTTCGAAATAGACTTTTGAAGAGCAAAGCAGAGACAACAGCTTGAGCAAGCAAATTTTGAGTCTCAAAAGCCTGCCTTGAACCAGGGTGTTTTGCAGAAAATACTTATAAGAAAATGGGAGCCTAGATTGTAAGCCCTTACAGCAACCACACCGAGTCTGCAGTTATAAGTGTATTTCCAGACTCTGGACATGGCGCTATTCTGTATGTCAGCTGGTATTTCCCTGGAACTTTAGTAGCTCTGTGACCCCTAAGACCCACAAAAGGAGGGCTGCAGCCTGAACGTTAGCACAGCTCTCTACGGTAACAGGTAAAGTGACCAGAAAAGAGATCACGCCTCAACCAGAGACAAGAACAAAGCAGTCTGGTGGGACGAAGGTAACGCGAATACAGGGCAGAAGATGATGTGTCTGCTCCAGACCTTCACCTGTAAATGCGAATACAGGGCAGAAGACGATGTGTCTGCTCCAGACCTTCACCTGTAAATGCGAATACAGGGCAGAAGACGATGTGTCTACTCCAGACCTTCACCTGTAAATGCGAATACAGGGCAGAAGACGATGTGTCTACTCCAGACCTTCACCTGTAAATGCGAATACAGGGTCGAAGACGATGTGTCTACTCCAGACCTTCACCTGAGAATGCGAATACAGGGCAGAAGACGATGTGTCTACTCCAGACCTTCACCCGTAAATGCGAATACAGGGCAGAAGACGATGTGTCTGCTCCAGACCTTCACCTGTAAATGCGAATACAGGGCAGAAGACGATGTGTCTGCTCCAGACCTTCACCTGTAAATGCGAATACAGGGCAGAAGACGATGTGTCTGCTCCAGACCTTCACCTGTGAATGCGAATACAGGGTCGAAGACGATGTGTCTACTCCAGACCTTCACCTGTAAATGCGAATACAGGGCAAAAGACGATGAGTCTACTCCAGACCTTCACCCGTAAATGCGAATACAGGGTCGAAGACGATGTGCCTACTCCAGACCTTCACCCGTAAATGCGAATACAGGGCAGAAGACGATGTGTCTACTCCAGACCTTCACCTGTAAATGCGAATACAGGGCAAAAGACGATGAGTCTACTCCAGACCTTCACCTGTAAATGCGAATACAGGGCAGAAGACGATGTGTCTACTCCAGACCTTCACCTGTAAATGCGAATACAGGGTCGAAGACGAAGTGTCTACTCCAGACCTTCACCTGTAAATGTGAATACAGGGTTGAAGACGATGTGTCTACTCCAGACCTTCACCTGTAAATGCGAATACAGGGTCGAAGACGATGTGTCTACTCCAGACCTTCACCCGTAAATGCGAATACAGGGTCGAAGACGATGTGTCTACTCCAGACCTTCACCTACCGTGTGAGTCCAAAGGCAGAGAGGGTTATTATGTCTAGAACCTAAAATTTCTAGAATACATAATTACTAAATCAATGTCTGCATAGCTCAGTTAAACAGCCCAAACGCCTGGAGTCCAGAAAAGGAATGAGGCCTTGTAATTCTGTACAGCTTAATATAATATCAAGATACCACTCAGACTACGGTGGACTGATAATTAAAAACTACTGGTAGAGTCCCTAAGGGTCTGAAGGGAAAAAAAAAAATATATATATATATATATGTATATATATGTATGGAACTATTAAACCTTCCCCTCTAGGAAACCCCAGTACCCTCTCAACCACTGGGGACTCCCAAGAAAACAGGCCAAGCCCTGGATTTTAAGGCTGCCCTTAGGAAACTTATTTCTGCAGTCCAGAAGCTAGGACTACCTATGACATGTCCTAAGAGTTGCTTCCAGGAAACCTCTTTTGTTGCTCAGATGTGGCCTCTCTCTCACTAGGTCCAACTTGGCAAGGGAAATCATTGCCCTCCCCACTACGTGGGGTGACATCCAGGGGTGATAGTCTCCCTGACAACATGGGGTGTGACTCTCAGGGATGAGTCTAGCCTGGCACTATGGGATTGACAATGCATTCCAGACCAAAAGGGGGAAAAGAAGTGTAATAAGGCATCAGTGGCTAAGAGAGATCAAATGGAGTCAAGAGCTATTCTGGAGGCTACTCTCAAGCAAGCTTCAGTTAAATAGTGTTAATTACCATGGTTTGCTAAACCCCAACCAACATCACACCTGTTCGCTCTTAAGAACATATAGGGTTCTAACTGAGAGTCTATACAAGTTTCATGCACTAAGTTTGCTTTCTGGAACCTATAATTTCCAGAGGGTTCCTAGGCCAAATAAATCCTGAAACCCAGAGGGATCAGCATCTCCAAGTGTATCAACTAATTACATCCCCCATCCTTTAGTGTCAACACCCCTTCTCGATATGAAAAAGTCAGAATGGGTATTGCCTAAAGATCCCTATAGAGTGGGAGAAGGACCAACAGAGAAGAAGGAATTAAAAGAGAAAATAGGATTTAACAAACAAGTATAACTGCTGAATCACTATATGATATTTCTTTTAGCCTCCAGTGTTTTGGAGCAGCTAGAAGGAAAAATCTGAATTAGTGGAATGGTAACCCATAACAAACTCTGAAATCTGTTCTGTAACTACTTGTGGAAGTGATCTTTGAAAATTACTGTTTTTCTTTCTTTTCTTTGTATATATGGTATATTTCACAATAAAAAAAGTCCGCCTTGAGGATCAAAAGACAAATTGCTGGGTGGGCCACAGTGGCTCAGTGGCAGAGTTCTCACCTGTCATGCCAGAGACCTGGGTTTGATTCCCGGTACCTGCCTGTGCAGATCAAACAAACCCCAGACAGACAGACACACAGGCATCCTCACAGAGCCCAGAAACAGGGGGTCACCAAGGTCTGAGGCCCATCTGGGGCAAGTCTATCTCGGTGGAGGACAGCAGGAGCAGACGACAACCCAGCCCCAAGGCCCCAGGCTCTTCACTCAACCCTCCATGTCACTGGAGGGACACAAATCCTCAGTGGACCGAAAGAATCCTGAACTGACTGAAAACAAACTAAATAGACAGGATTAACTTGAATTCACTAGATTAGGTTTCGGCCTTCAGGAGGACTTAAGGCTCAAAAGGGAGACTGTGCTGTATTAGAAAATAATAAAGGCCCACTTGTGAAGACCCCCGAGAAATATGACTGAAATTATTTTTAGCATAAATATGTTCCATGCAATATATGGAACAAACTTATACTAAAAAGTATTTGTAGTTGATCTGTAATTCAAATAATCTTAATATAAGTACGCCCCATGGAGTGTTCGGGACATACTGACACTAAAAGATTATTTATCATTTATCTGTTATGCATTGTAAGTGGGAGTCCTGCCTTTTATCCGACAGCCCTACCTCCCGCCCCTCCTGCTGGCCCCAGGCAGGGACCCTGCTAGGTTTTCTCCCCATTCCTCACCCCGTAGACTCACACGCAGCCTGTCGGCTCCAGCCCGGGCCTACCTTCTCCAGAAGCCACTGTGCCTGAAGTTGCCTTTCTTTGTTTAGAAGTTCAGCTATAGTCTTCTATCCAGCGTTTCAGAATCAGTTCCCAGAGCTCCTGAATAGAGACCACCTCCAAGTACTCCTTCATACACTGAAACTCATTTCTGTAGATTCTATGTTCCTTAAATTCATTGGCTAGGATTGTGAGTTTCAAAGGATTCAGGTTTGTCTTCTTCCCCAAAGCTTGTTTGCTTTATTGGAAGGGGTCTTTGCTGGGAATGAAGAGATGCTGTCTGAAGATGTTTAGCTTTGCTTCTTCATCTACTGTGCTAATGAGCTCCACTGTCCTCACGTCTGAGCAGGCAGACAGCGATCTGTAGGACAGGCTGGAAGAGGGGGTGCTCATGAAAATCTGCAGTGAGGAGAGAGTGAGAGCGGCAGCCAGGAAAAATCTTTTGCCTGGTGAAGAGAGTCAAAGATGGTTTTTTTAAAACGTATTGTGGTAACATATATATCTAACACAAAATATCCATTTTAACCAGTTTTAAATGTACGACGCAGCATTACATTCACAATGTTGTGCTGCCACCACACCACCCAGTCCCCAACCTTTTCCATCACCCCAAAGAGAAACTCTGAGCCCACTGAGCACTAAGTCCCCATTCCCAGCCCACCCTGGCCCCTGGTCACCTCTCATCTACTTTCTGTGTCTACGAATTTACTTATCCTAGATACTTCAAGATTCAAAGACTAAAACTTTAAAGACTTTAAAACTACTTTGACAATGGTTCCACAATGGCTCCCCACACATTGGTAGGCGAGACACAGGGAGCAGGTGTACCATAGGTGGGTGTCAGGGTCACTGACAGTAACTTCTGAGACCGAGCAACATGGTGAAAAGAAACCACCAAGGGACGCTCGATGGAGCCCTACCCGAGTGCCTCCCCACCCTTTATAAACGCAATGGTACAGTGTGGACACCACAGAGAGTCCTCCAGACAAGTCATTTAATGAAGCCCACACTCTGAAGAATGTACTGCAAGTGACAGCCAAGGGAAACCTGAGCGTAACACTGAGCAATTCCACAGAAAAAGAAGACTTTCTACACTGAAGAGCTGTCACTTGGAGAAGCACTATCATAAGGTAAACGGGTGCACGCTGGAATAAGGTGGCCAATGCCTATAAAAGCACTGAAACAGCCTCTGCAGCTCTCTGCCTGGCCGCTTACCCTGCCATGCTGCTGAGCACATCTTCCCTCTCCGTTATCCACCCTCTAGAAAGGCAGAGGCCCAAAGCTTCGCCCCTCTCATCCCAACAGGCCGCCCGACCGCGGGCCAGCCCCTCCAGCCCCTCCAGCCCCTCCAGCCCCTCCAGCCCCTCCCTCCAGCCCTCCAGCCCCTCCCTCCAGCCCCTCCAGCCCCTCCCTCCAGCCCCTCCAGCCCCTCCCTCCGCCCCTCCAGCCCCTCCAGCCCCTCCCTCCAGCCCTCCAGCCCCTCCCTCCAGCCCCTCCAGCCCCTCCCTCCAGCCCCTCCAGCCCCTCCCTCCGCCCCTCCAGCCCCTCCAGCCCCTCCCTCCAGCCCCTCCAGCCCCTCCCTCCAGCCCTCCAGCCCCTCCCTCCAGCCCCTCCAGCCCCTCCTTCCAGCTCCTCCAGCCCTTCCGGCCCCTCCCTCCAGCCCCTCCTTCCAGCCCCTCCAGCCCCTCCACCCTCCGGCCCCTCCCTCCAGCCCCTCCAGCCCCTCCCTCCAGCCCCTCCAGCCCCTCCTTCCAGCTCCTCCAGCCCTTCCGGCCCCTCCCTCCAGCCCCTCCTTCCAGCCCCTCCAGCCCCTCCACCCTCCGGCCCCTCCCTCCAGCCCCTCCAGCCCCTCCCTCCAGCCCCTCCCTCCAGCCCCTCCAGCCCCTCCAGCCCCTCCCTCCAGCCCCTCCAGCCCCTCCAGCCCCTCCAGCCCCTCCCTCCAGCCCCTCCAGCCCCTCCCTCCAGCCCCTCCAGCCCCTCCAGCCCCTCCCTCCAGCCCCTCCAGCCCCTCCAGCCCCTCCCTCCAGCCCCTCCAGCCCCTCCAGCCCCTCCCTCCAGCCCTCCAGCCCCTCCCTCCAGCCCCTCCAGCCCCTCCAGCCCCTCCAGCCCCTCCCTCCGGCCCCTCCACCCTCCAGCCCCTCCCTCCAGCCCCTCCAGCCCATAGGGCTCCACCCAGCCCTTCCTCCGGGAGGCCCTGCAGGTCACAGCCCGGCAGCAGAGGGTCTCGTGACACCAGGCTATCCTTGACAGCACCCACCGTGACTGCAATTTTATACTTACTTGTGTGATGGTTTCATTAATATCTGGTTAGTAGCTAGTCTAAAAGCTCCATGTTTTTGTTGGGACCATGTCTGTCTTTGCTCACAGGCCTCAGCCATAAATAGTTGTTTGACCATACAATGGTTGCCATATATTAAATTAGAAAGCAGGTTACAAAAAACAATATGGTTTATAACCTTATTTACATAAATACATTAATATAAAGAGACACCTAAAGGAAAAAGAGGGCTCTTCACCAAGATTTTTACAGTGGTGAGACTACAAGTGATATTTACGTTTTTCTATCTTCTTTATCATATTTTCTATAAAGACCAAGTATTGGTTACACAATTTGTTGTTAACTATATTTTAACTTTTGGGGGAAATGCTCCACTAAGCAGTGGCTGATGCTGAGAAGTAGTAGAGTCCCACGGAGCCAGTATCACCTCAAACCGGAGAACGAGACCCAGCCAGCGAGTGGGAGTTGGAACTGTCAGAGCAGCGGGGTGACGCAGACCAAACTACACAACATGAAGAGTAGGGCAGGGGCTCAATAAAGGCCCAATCAAAATAGAAAACAGAGGCGGAACTGGGCAGAGGTAAAGGGCACAGTTTCTGGAATGTCTGAATTCCAACGCCACCGCTTTCTACCTTCAGGCCTGAGACACGTTACCTGTTAGCTGCGTGTAAGTAACGGTGACGATGGCAGTCTCTCCCTCAGAGGGCTGTGGTGAGGATTAAATGGGTTCACATTTTCTTTAAGTTTCTACGATCGCACCTGGCCCATAGTAATTGCTATATAAATATTTGTTCAATGAAATGTAAAGCGATACCTATAAGCAGCGTTGGCTGTAACCAGAATTATGCAATGCAATGGAAAAGTGTTGTACGCATCTCAAACTATGGGCTTTTCGTTTTATAACATGGCAGTTTTACTTAGGCATTACTTTCAAGTGATATTACCTTCTGTCCTGAAATCCCATAGATGCCAGTCAAGTCTTCAATTCCATCTAGCACAAGTATACACGGCTTTAAGCTGACAGAAGCAATGAACACCTCGACAAGAAACGAGAAGACTAAGACACTGGAGTCTTCACTAAGAACATCAGTTTCGAACTGAGTACCTACAGCATAGAAATTTGTTCAAATTGAGTGAAAATGTTTCCATCATTGCTAAAACACATAAAAAGACTAGACTGGGAACAGCAAGCTATATGGAGGAAGACGCATTTGTGTGTGATTATCATCCTCATAACAGTCAACCCCAAAAGGGGTAGTGATATTTACCACCAGATGTCTCCAATACATTTTTAGGGTTTTGTACAAAAGACATTTTTGTACAGTCTAAAGCATGACTGTTACTTTCCACAAGGCAAAAGAGGTCTTATTACGGAGTTGGGCAACAAGGACGAGAAGTCAGGTCCTGTGATGTTTGAAGTTCCTGCAGCTCCATAACCCCTGGTGCCTGTCCAGAGGCCAGAGCCGCTGGGGTCCTGCGTTTCCCCCAGTCTGCACACCCACAGCCTCTCCCTTCCCACCGCCATGTCCCCTTGCTCTCTGCTCACCTTAAGCCTAACATAATTCTCTACCCAAAATATTGGGCCCCAGATCTTGGATTCTGGGAATTACCAGGGAAAACCAAGTTAAGACCCAAAGGATTTGAGAGGACCAACTTTCAGACTGAGTGACCTTACAGCAGCCATCCAAAGTCGCTATCAACCACAAAACAGCCTAAAAACTCTCTACTGCCTACAACTCTCTTGTTTTATCTTCATAAAAGAAATATTTTCCATAGAAATTTAGGCATATTAGGCTCTAGGAAGGCACGTGGTGAATAATTTTAAAGGTTGAAGGCTCCAATACATGAGGATTCTATTAGAGTCACTGGAGAGTTATTATATTCAACAAATGTTATTGGGTACCCATGACGTGCAAGGGTCTCTGCTAACTACTGAGAACAGATGTCATGACGTGTAAAATAAAGTCAAGGACCTTAGGGAAGCCACGTGAGTTCTGTACACAAATAATCACATTCTAAGGCAGAATATAGGTCTGAAGGCTCCCTACAGCAGAAATTTGTGATGAGCCTTGGAGAATGCAAAGGTAGAGAGGAGGGCATGGGTACATCAGAAGAGGAAAAGCATAATGAAAAGACATGGAAGGAGGAAAGAACAGTGAATATTCAAGCAGAAGTTGTGTGGAGCAGGGCTCCTCCCAGGGGCCCGGGACTCTAGACATCTTACAGCACAGACAGTCACACACATTCAGGCTTTGCCCCACCTACCTGACAACCACATAAGGGAAAAGGAAAGACTTTATAATTACAGAGCCTTAGAAACCAATTCCATTTACATATAAGTGCCACACAATTTTTGCATGGTTTTAAAATACATTGAATTTTCTAGGGATAAAATTATCATGAGATTGATTCAAAACTGATATAGTGTCTAGTCTAAAACGATACCAAGATTTGTTCACTGTTTCATAAAATCTCAACCCAGACAGCTATACTGTTCATGACATTCAGTCTTCAATATAAAACACCCACGTCGGTCTATGCTTATGCTGTTACTTCCGTTGTGATTCCCCATACGGAGGTGGGCACTCCATTCCATGTCAAAATACACTGATCTATAATACATTACTTTGTTTTCATCTTTTATTTTACACCAGAAAATGTTACTGATTTTTAAAGAGAATTTTTTATAACAGGAAATGACCATAAAATCAGTAGGACTTCAAATTTATATGGGAATATGGGAATAAAGAACACCAAAAAAAGATAGAGTTTGAACCTGTGTCACACAATGAAAAATATTTTTCAAGACTAGAAGAGAAGAAATTCTTTGGGTTTTTAAAAAATATATATTTGCAAGTGTGGACAAGGGTGAGGTCTCCCATCTTAAATGACAGAACTTGAGTGCAGAAGAGGGTCTTGGCGCTCCCTCGTCCACAGGCACTCATCTGGCAGGGGGGCCCAGGAGGCCACGGCACTCTGGCACACAGTTATTCCTGAGCTTTGAGAACACTTATTTTCCTAGTAGCTTTTCTTCAAATGAGAGCAAATAACCCTTTGAAGACTAATTTTCTGGGGGTAGATGGTTAGAACTCCCCAAGTGTGCACTGCCAGTTACTCTGGGGACCCCACAGAGGCTTGTCCATCTCCTTCACAGAGCTGCTGCAGAGGCACAGTAGCAGAGAAGACGTGAAGGAACCTCATAAATTACACCCCGCCTAGCAATCCCAAAGCACGATATCACTAACAATAACTAGCAAAACTCTATTACTAATTCTAGGCAAAAAGAAAAACACTCTAGGATGATATTTATGGGTTCATATCTTCATATGAGGAGGGAGGCACATGGGCAGTGTTTTAAAAATCACATTTTGGGTGATTCTAATTTGTTATCCTCAAAATTATGAAGACAATGTCAACATTGCTGATGTTGGAAAATTATTTGAACATTTCTCTTTATTCTGGCAGGACCAAACTGTCTCTACTAAGGGACAATGAACCGTTACTTAATTTAAATGAAAGCATCTCGAGTTGTTTAAAGACTGAGTCAGCATAGGTAAATTTATGGGAAAAGAAAAAAATCAACCGATAAAACTCTATGAGATTCTGTAACAAAATGATTTAGCGATTGACTAACCTTCTCATTTTTCAGTGTTTGCTCCTGCTGTGCGATACGGATTTACAGAGAACCTCCTGTGTTGGGGTCTGAGCCAGGCACTGCCTATGACAGCGTCCAGTACGACAGCCAGGCCCTCAAGCTCAGGGGACTTATCGGGGAGGCAGCAATGATACGTGTAGCTTTTGGGCCATCATAGGCTGCCTGAGAGTTTGAGGAAGGCCCACAATTAAAATACCACGACTGGGACCACACTTGCTGCTGGAGGGGAGGGGAGGGGAGAGAGCGGCTCCCATCAGCCTCTCACAGAGGAGCTGACCTCTCAACTGGGCCGGAAGGTTGAGTAGGCTTTCACCCACCAGAAGGGAACAGAACGGGCCCAGACACGGAGGGGTGGAAGTGACTGGCCTGTTCCAGGGAGGCCCAGCCCATGGGGCAAAGGGTGAGAGATGAGGCTGGAGAAGCCAGGGAGGCCCAGCCCATGGGGCAATGGGTGAGAGATGAGGCTGGAGAAGCCAGGGAGGCCAGCACCAGGCCCTGCCCAGGACAGGAAGGACAGAAAAACCGAAGCCAAGAATTCCCACCAGTCCCGATGACCATGAAATTGGAAATTCACCTAAATGACCAAAACTGTTAGTGACTCGCTGAGAAGCAGCTTGCGCCACTACCAAGGCATTTTACCTTGTAAAATTGTTGTTGTAGTGCTGTAGAATCATGATTTATTTTTTTGAACTGGCTTGAGCATGATATAATTTGGCCTGTTGCTTTAATCTTTTTGAGTAAAAAGCTTCTAGATGTGCAGATATTCACCCAGCCTGTGAATATCTCTGCACAGACTCTAGCTATGTGTTTCCCCAATTGTCATTCCATAAACAAGTGTCTGTTGTTTTTTCATGGCTATACACACCAGGAGGGCATTTACTGGGTTTATCTTGCTTACTTTTGGATCTTCAGTGGTTAGCAGAATTTCTACTCATAAATTGTTGAGTGAGGGGGCCAAGATGGCGGCTAAGTAAGGTACACGCGTCTTAGTTCCTCCACCAGAGTAACTACTAGGTGACCAGAAACAGTGCAGAACAGCTCCCGGGGCCACGGCAGGGACCGGACACACAGCGTACCCCAGTCTGGACTGACTACACTGACTGCGAGACTCTGCTGCGGTGAGGTCCCCGAGCAGCGCGCGCTTCCCCGGACAGCGGTGGCTGGCAGCCAGAGCTCCTCCCTCCCTCCTTCCTGGTCCGGCAGCGAGTTTCGGATCAGCGAGTTCCTCAAGCCACGGCACCCGGCGGCCAGCACCCCTCCCCCACAGGCAGCTACCCAGAGGGAGAGGAGGGAGTTTCCGAAACTGGCAGGGACTGGGTCCAACCAAACACCAAGAGTGGCATTAATAAAGGAGCCACAACAACTTTTGCTGGTGGGACCCGCAGACAGACAAGCGCCACATACTGGGCAGGATAAAAAAAACAGAGCCCAGAGACTTCACAGGAAAATCTTTCAACCTGCTGGGTCTCACATTCAGGGAAATCTGATTAAATGTCCAGACGCCAGCAATAAATAACAAATCACACCAGGAAAATTGAAGATGTGGCCCAGTCAAAGGAACAAACCAATAGTTCAAGTGAGATACAGGAGCTGAGACAACAATTCTGAACATACGAACAGAAATGGAAAACCTCTTCAAAAACCAAATCAATAAATTGAGGGAGGACATGAAGAAGGCAAGGGATGAACAAAAACAAGAAATGGAAAGTCTGAAAAAACAAATCACAGAACTTATGGGAATGAAAGATACAGTAGAAGAGATGAAAAAAACAATGGATACCTACAATGGTAGATTTCAAGAGACTGAGGTTAGAATTAGTGAACTGGAGGATGGAACATCTGAAATCCAAAAAGAAACAGAAACTATAAGGAAAAGAATGGAAAAATTTGAGCAGGGGCTCAGGGAATTGAATGATAATATGAACCGCACAAATATACGTGTTGTGGGTGTCCCAGAAGGAGAAGAGAAGGGAAAAGGAGGAGAAAAACTAATGGAAGAAATTATCACTGAAAATTTCCCAACTCTTATGAAAGACCTAAAATTACAGATCCAAGAAGTGCAGCACACCCCAAAGAGATTAGACCCAAATAGGCATTCTCCAAGACACTTACTAGTTAGAATGTCAGAGGTCAAAGAGAAAGAGAGGATATTGAAAGCAGCAAGAGAAAAACAATCCATCACATACAAGGGAAACCCAATAAGACTATGTGTACATTTCTCAGCAGAAACCATGGAGGCAAGAAGACAGTGGGATGATATATTTAAATCACTAAAAGAGAAAAACTGCCAACCAAGAATTCTATATCCAGCAAAACTGTCCTTCAAAAGTGAGGGAGAAATTAAAACATTTTCAGACAAAAAGTCACTGAGAGAATTTGTGACCAAGAGACCAGCTCTGCAAGAAATACTAAAGGGAGCACTAGAGTCAGATATGAAAAGACAGAAGAGAGAGGTGTGGAGAAGAGTGTAGAAAGAAGGAAAATTAGATATGACATATAAAATACAAAAGGCAAAATGGTAGAAGAAAGTATTACCCAAACAGTAATAACACTAAATGTTAATGGACTGAATTCCCCAATCAAAAGACATAGACTGGCGGAATGGATTAAAAAACAGGATCCTTCTATATGCTGTCTACAGGAAACACATCTTAGACCCAAAGATAAACATAGGTTGAAACTGAAAGGTTGGGAAAAGATATTTCATGCAAATAACAACCAGAAAAGAGCAGGAGTAGCTATACTAATATCCAACAAATTAGACTTCAAATGTAAAACAGTTAAAAGAGACAAAGAAGGATACTATCTACTAATAAAAGGAACAATTAAACAAGAAGACATAATAATCATAAATATTTATGCACCGAATCAGAATGCCCCAAAATACGTGAGGAATACACTGCAATCACTAAAAAGGGAAATAGACACATATACCATAATAGTTGGAGACTTCAATTCACCACTCTCATCAATGGACAGAACATCTAGACAGAGGATCAATAAAGAAACAGAGAATCTGAATATTACTATAAATGAGCTAGACTTAACAGACATTTATAGGACATTACACCCCACAACAGCAGGATACACCTATTTCTGAAGTGCTCATGGATCATTCTCAAAGATAGACCATATGCTGGGTCACAAAGCAAGTCTTAACAAATTTAAAAAGATTGAAATCATACACAACACTTTCTCAGATCATAAAGGAATGAAGTTGGAAATCAATAACAGGCGGAGTGCCAGAAAATTCACAAATACGTGGAGGCTCAACAACACATTCTTAAACAACCAGTGGGTCAAGGAAGAAATTACAAGAGAAATTAGTAAATATCTCGAGGGAAATGAAAATGAAAACACAACATATCAAAACCTATGGGACGCAACAAAGGCAGTTCTAAGAGGGAAATTTATTGTCCTAAATGCCTATATCAAAAAAGAAGAAAGGGCAAAAATTCGGGAATTAACTGTCCACTTGGAAGAACTGGAGAAAGAACAGCAAACTAACCCCAAAGCAAGCAAAAGGAAAGAAATAACAAAGATTAGAGCAGAAATAAATGAAATTCAGAACATGAAAACAATAGAGAAAATCAATAAGACCAGAAGTTGGTTCTATGAGAAAATCAATAAGATTGATGGGTCCTTAGCAAGATTGACAAAAAGAAGAAGAGAGAGGATGCAAATAAATAAGATCAGAAATGGAAGAGGAGACATAACCACTGACCTCACAGAAATAAAGGAGGTAATAACAGGATACTATGAACAACTTTATGCTAATAAATAACAACAATGTAGATGAAATGGACAACTTCCTAGAAAGGCATGAACAACCAACTTTGACTCAAGAAGAAATAGATGAACTCAACAAACCAATCACAAGTAAAGAAATTGAATCAGTCATTCAAAAGCTTCCCAAAAAGAAAAGTCCAGGACCAGACGGTTTCACATGTGAATTCTACCAAACATTTCAGAAAGAATTAGTACCAACTTTGCTCAAACTCTTCAAAAAAATCGAAGTGGAGGGAAAACTACCTAATTCATTCTATGAAGCCAACATCACCCTCATACCAAAACCAGGCAAAGATATTACAAAAAAAGAAAACTACAGGCCAATCTCTCTAATGAATATAGATGCAAAAATCCTCAATAAAATTCCAGCAAATCGAATCCAACAACACATTAAAAGAATTATACATCATGACCAAGTAGGATTCATCCCAGGTATGCAAGGATGGTTCAACATAAGAAAATCAATTAATGTAATACACCATATCAACAAATCAAAGCAGAAAAATCACATGATCATCTCAATTGATGCAGAGAAGGCATTTGACAAGATTCAACATCCTTTCCTGTTGAAAACACTTCAAAAGATAGGAATACAAGGGAACTTACTTAAAATGATAGAGGGAATATATGAAAAACCCACAGCTAATATCATCCTCAATGGGGAAAAATTGAAAACTTTCCCCCTAAGATCAGGAACAAGACAAGGATGTCCACTATCACCACTATTATTCAACATTGTGTTGGAGGTTCTAGCCAGAGCAATTAGACAAGAAAAAGAAATACAAGGCATCAAAATTGGAAAGGAAGAAGTAAAACTATCACTGTTTGCAGATGATATGATACTATACGTCCAAAACCCGGAAAAATCCACAACAAAACTACTAGAGCTAATAAATGAGTACAGCAAAGTAGCAGGTTACAAGATCAACATTCAAAAATCTGTAGCATTTCTATACACGAGCAATGAACAAGCTGAGGGGGAAATCAAGAAACAAATTCCATTTACAATTGCAACTAAAAGAATAAAATACTTAAGAATAAATTTAACTAAAGAGACAAAAAAAACCTATACAAAGAAAACTACAAAAAACTGCTAAAAGCAATCACAGAAGACCTAAATAGATGGAAGGGCATACCGTGTTCATGGATTGGAAGACTAAATATAGTTAAGATGTCAATCCTACCTAAATTGATTTACAGATTCAATGCAATACCAATCAAAATCCCAACAACTTATTTTATGGAAATAGAAAAACCAATAAGCAAATTTATCTGGACGGGCAGGATGCCCCAAATTGCTTAAAGTATCTTGAGGAAAAAAAACGAAGCTAGAGGTCTCACGCTGCTGGACTTTAAGGCATATTATGAAGCCACAGTGGTCAAAACAGCATGGTATTGGCATAAAGATAGATATATCGACCAATGGAATCGAATAGAGTGCTCAGATATAGACCCTCTCATCTATGGACATTTGATCTTTGATAAGGCAGTCAAGCCAACTCACCTGGGACAGAACAGTCTCTTCAATAAATGGTGCCTAGAGAACTGGATATCCATATGCAAAAGAATGAAAGAGGACCCGTATCTCACACCCTATACAAAAGTTAACTCAAAATGGATCAAAGATCTAAACATTAGGTCTAAGACCATAAAACAGTTAGAGGAAAATGTAGGGAGATATCTTATTAAACTTACAATTGGAGGCGGTTTTATGAACCTTAAACCTAAAGCAAGAGCACTGAAGAAATAAATAAATAAATGGGAGCTCCTCAAAATTAAACACTTTTGTGCATCAAAGAACTTCATCAAGAAAGTAGAAAGACAGCCTACACAATGGGAGACAATATTTGGAAACGACATATCAGATAAAGGTCTAGCATCCAGAATATATAAAGACATTGTTCACCTCAACAACAAAAAGACAGCCAACCCAATTACAAAATGGGAAAAAGACTTGAACAGACACCTCTCAGAAGAGGAAATACAAATGGCCAAAAGGCACATGAAGAGATGTTCAATGTCCCTGGCCATTAGAGAAATGCAAATCAAAACCACAATGAGATATCATCTCACACCCACCAGAATGGCCATTGTCAACAAAACAGAAAATGATAAGTGCTGGAGAGGATGAGGAGAAAGAGGCACACTTATCCACTGTTGGTGGGAATGTCAAATGGTGCAACCACTGTGGAAGGCAGTTTGGCGGTTCCTCAAAAAACTGAATATAGAATTGCCATACGACCCAGCAATACCATTGCTAGGCATCTACTCAAAGGACTTCAGGGCAAAGACACAAACGGACATTTGCACACCAACGTTTATAGCAGCGTTATTTACAATTGAAAGAGATGGAAACAGCCAAAATGTCCATCAACAGAAGAGTGGCTAAACAAACTGTGGTATATACATACGATGGAACATTATGCAGCTTTAAGACAGGATAAACTTATGAAGCATGTAATAACATGGATGGACCTAGAGAACATTATGCTGAGTGAGTCTAGCCAAAAACTAAAGGGCAAATACTCTATGGTCCCACTGATGTGAACCGACATTCAAGAATAAACTTGGAATATGTCATTGGTAACAGAGACCAGCAGGAGTTAGAAAAAGGGTAAGATAATGGGTAATTGGAGCTGAAGGGATACAGACTGTGCAACAGGACTAGATACAAAAACTCAAAAATGGACAGCACAATAATACCTAATTGTAATGTAATTATGTTAAAACACTGAAGGAAGCTGCATCTGAGCTATAGTTTTTTTTGTTTCTTTGTTTGTTTGTGTCTTTTGTTTTTTTTCTTTTTCCGTTTTTATATATATATTTTTTTATTTTTTATTATTATTTTTTTCTCTATATTAACATTCTATATCTTTTTCTGTTGTTTTGCTAGTTCTTTTCCTAAATCGATGCAAATGTACTAAGAAATGATGATCATACATCTATGTGATGATATTAAAAATTACTGATTGCATATGTAGAATGGAATGATTTCTAAATGTTGTGTTAATTTCTTTTTTTAATTAATAAAAAATAAAAAATAAAAAAAAAGAAGAAACAGCAAAACTGGAGGACTTAAGGGCTCACATGGGCAAATCAGAGAAAGGACAATAAACTAACCCCAAGGCAAATAGAAGAGAAATAACAAAGATTAAAGCAGAAATAAACAAAATGGAGAATAAAAAAAAAAAGGAAAGAATCAACAAAATCAAAAGTTGGTTCTTTGATAAAATCAGTGGACCCCCTAGCCAAAAAGACAAAGAAAAAAAGAGAGAAAATGCAAATAAACAAAATCAGAAATCAGAGTGGGGTCATTACCATGGACCCTGAAGAAATAAAAAAAAAAATCATAAGCGGACACCATGAACCACTACACGCCAGCAAACTAGACAACTTAGATGAAATGGAGAAATTCCTGGAAACACAAGAACAAGCTACAGTGACTCAGGAAGTAATAGAAAATCTCAGCAAACTAATCACAACTAAAGACATTCAATCAGTCATCAAAAATCTTCCTACAAAGGAAGCCAGATGGCTTCACAAGGGAATTTTCTCAAACATCCGAAAAAGAACTAACACCAACCCTGCTCAAACGCCTCCAAAAAGGTGAGGAAAAAGGAATATTATCTTAATTCATTTAATGAAGCTAACATTAGTCTAATACCAAAACCTGGTAAAGATGCTTAAAAAAAAAAGGAAAACTACAGGCCAATT
The DNA here is from genome assembly GCF_023851605.1 of Tamandua tetradactyla. Classification (NCBI taxonomy): domain Eukaryota; kingdom Metazoa; phylum Chordata; class Mammalia; order Pilosa; family Myrmecophagidae; genus Tamandua; species Tamandua tetradactyla. The sequence continues at coordinate 174,059,153 of NC_135333.1, forward strand.
GCCCTAATGAACATAGATGCAAAATTTTTCAACAAAATGCTCACACATCGAATCCAACGATGCATTAGGAGAATTACACACCACAACCAAGTGAGGATTGTTCCAGAAATGCAGGGGTAGTTCAACACAAGAAAATCAATGTAATAAGCACATTAACAAATTGAAAGGGGAAAATCACACAATCATCTCGATTGATGCTGAAAAGACGTGCAACAAAATTCAGCGTCCTTTTCTGATAAAAACACTTCAAAAGGTAGGGATCAAAGGAAACTTCCTCAATATGATAAAGGGCACATATGAAAAACCCATAGCCAGCGTTGTACTCAATGGAGAGAGACTGAAAGCCTTCCCCCTAAGATCAGGAATGAGACAAGGATGCTCACTGTCACCACTATTATTCAACATTGTGCTAGAAGTTCTAGCTGGAGGAATCTGGCAGGATAAAGAAATAAAGCGCATTCAAATCAAAAAGGAAGTAGTAAAGCTTTCATTATTTGCAGATGACATGATACTATACTTGTAAAATCTTGAGAAATCTAGGACAAAGCTTCTTGGGCTAATAAACATATTCAGCAAGGTGGCAGGATATAAGATCAATGTGCAAAAATCAGTAATGTTTCTATAAACAAGAAATTACCTAACTGAGGAGACAATTAAAGAAAAAATTCCATTCAAAATCATCAAGTATCTGGAAATAAACTTAACAAAGGATGCAAAGGACCTGTACACAGAAAACTATATCACATTGTGAAAAGAAATCAGAGATTTAAATAGGCAGAAAGACATTCCCTGCTCAGAGAGAGGAAGACCAAATGTAGTAAAGATGTCAATTCTACCCAAACTGATCTACAGATTCAATGCAATACCAATCAAAATTCCAACAACCTACTTTAAAGACTTGGAAAAGCTAGTTCTCAAATTCATTTTAAAGTGAAAGAGACCACAAATGGCTAAACTATGCTAAAAGAGAAAAATGAAATGGGAGGATTAACACTTCCTGATTTTAAAGCTTATTAAAAAGCCACAGTGGGGTGGTGCAATGGTGGCTCAGTGGCAGAATTCTCAACTGCCATGCCAGAGACCCAGGTTCAATTCCCAAAGTCTGTCATGCAAAAAAAAAAAAAAAGCCACAGTGATCTAAACATCATGGTACTGGCACAAATATAGAAATATTAACCAGTGGAATCAAATCCAGAGGGTAGTAATAAACCACCAAATCTATGGTCAATTGATCTTCGACAAAATCTCCAAATCCACTGAACTGGGACAGAATAGTTTTTTCAATAAATGAGCAAGGGAGAACTGTGTGTCAATATCCAAAAGAATGAAACAGGACCCTTTCCTTACACCCTATACAAAAATAACTCAAAGTGGATCAAAGACCTAAATGTAAGAGCCAATACCATAAAACTCCTAGAAGAAAATATGGGGAATCATCTTCAAGACCTAGTAATAGGAGGTAGCTTCCTAAACTTTATTCCCAAAGCACAAGCAATGAAAGAAAAGACAGACAAATGGGAACTCCTCAAAATCAAATGCTCTGTGCATCAAAAGACTTTATCAAAAAGGTGAAGATGCAGCCAACTCAATGGGAGAAAATATTTGGAAATCATATGTTGGATAAAGGTTTGTTATGCTGTATACATAAAGAAATCATGCAACACAACAAAAAAGAACAAAATAGCCATTATAAAATGGGCTAAAGACAGGAATAGACATTTTTCCAAAGAGCAAATACAGATGACTAGAAAGCACATGAAGAGATGCTCATTTTCATTAGCTATAAGGGAAAAGCAGATCTGTATACCACCTCACACCTGTAAGAATGGCTGCTATTAAACAAACAGGAAACTACAAAATGTTGGAAAGGATGTGTAGAAAAGGAACTAACTTATGCACTGCTGGTAGGAATGCATACTGGCACAGTCGCTGTGGAAGACAGTTTGGCGGTTCGTTAGAAAATTAACATCAAGTTGCCCTGTGCCCTGGCACTCTCACTACTTGGTGTATACACAGAAGAGCTGAAAGCAATGACACAGACAGACTTGGACGGAAACAATCCAAGTGTCCATCAACAGATGCGTGGATAAACAAAACGTGGTATATACATATGATGGAATATTAAGCATCAGTAACATGAAATGAGGTCGTACTAATGAGTTTGTTAAGTTGCCAGGATGTAACATGCCAGACATAGAATGGCTTTTAAAAGGGAATTTAATAAATTACAAGTTTACAGTTCTACAGAACATCTCTTTCAGCCGGGAAGGCACATAGCTTGCATCTGCTGGTCCCTTGCTTTTGGGCTCTGTGGCTTTCAGCCTCTGTTTCCTGCGGTTTCCTCTCTAAGCATCTGTGGGCCTTCACTTAGCTCCTTTGGAACACAACTCTAGGTTCGTACTTGCTTAGCGCCTCACGGGAAGGCACATGGCACCATCTGCTGGGCTAACCCTCACGGGAAGGCACATGGCACCATCTGCTGGGCTCTGCATTTCCAAACATCTAGGTCTCATGTCGGCTCTGCTCTCAAGTGCCAGAATCTGATTCAGCTCTGAGTGCTGTACAAAATGTTTCCTCTTTTAAAGGACTCCAGTAAACTGATCAAGACCAACTGGAATGGGTCACATCGCCTTCTAATCAAAAGGACACACCCACAATTGGGCATGCTGCATCTCCTCAGAGATAATCTAATGAAGTTTACATCCTACAATATTGAATCAGGATTAAAAGAAACAGCTGCCCCCACAAGACTGGTTCAGGATTAAAACATGCTTTTCTGGGTGTGTTAGTTAGATTCAGTTGTCAGCTTGGCCAGGTGAGCATACCTATTCTTGTTGCTGCGGACATAAGCCAACAGTACATGAACCTCATCTGTTGCCAATTACATCTGCAATCGGCTAGGGGGCGTGTCTGCTGCAATGAGTGACGTTGGACTTAATTGGCTGGTGCTTAAATGAGAGAATGCAATGTAGCACAGCTAAGCAGCTCGGCATTCCTCATCTCAGCACTTGCAGCTCAGCCCAGGCCTTTGGAGATGCAGAAAGAAGTCACCCCGGGGAAAGTTGTTGGAACCCAGGGGCCTGGAGAGAAGACCAGCAGAGACCATCCTGTGCCTTCCCACATAAGAAAGAACCTCAGTGGAAAGTTACCTGCCTTTCCTCTGAAGAACCAACAAAATAAATCCCCTTTTATTAAAAGCCAATCCATCTCTGGTGTGTTGCATTCCGGCAGCTAGCAAACCAGAACACTGGGTATATAATAAATTCAAACCAGCACATCATTCCTGAAGCACATGACAATATGGATGAGCCTTGAGGACATAATGCTGAGCAAAACAAGCCAGACACAAAAGGACAGATATTGTATGATTGCCCTACTATGACTTTGGTAGAGGTAAATTAAGAGGCCTATAATATAAAATATAGGGGACCTAGAGATACACAGAAGCTAGAGATGGGTGATCAGTTAGCTAATGAGGTTGAACTTAAATGTAAGAGAATGGACAGAAGTGAGGCAGTTCACTAATGGGTCCATAAGTAATATTACCATATTGAAGGTGAACATGATCGAAAGAGGTTGTATAGAGCCACGGATCCCACCGATTAACACTACAAATATAAATAAGTTCTTGCATGAACTACTTCAAAGGTATGAATCTTATACAAAGAATAAATAATAGAGGGGTATAGGGGGAGAACCACTACTGCATGCTATGGTCTATATTTAACAGGAAGCCATCACCAGTACCACAGCAACACCAGGGGTAAATAATTGGGAGGGAAGGCCAAGAGTTAAGGGGAGGTTTGGATTTTCTATTTGGTGTGGGTGTTGTTTACCAGTTATTTTTCTCTTTGGAGCAATGAAAATTATCTAAAATTGAGAGTGTTGATGATAGTACAACTAAGTGAGGATAATGTGAGAAGTGGGTGGTTGACTGTGGACATCACACCTGATGCCCAGCCAATGGAGGTGACTGAAGGATACACTGAGAAGCAGAATGGTGAACTGTATCACATACATATGATGGAATACTGTGCTGCTACAGAAAGGAACAAAGTCATGAGACACGTGACCAGGTAAATGAATCTTGAGGACATTATGTGGTACAGAATAAGCCAGAAAGAAAAGAACAAATACTGTATGGTCTCTTTTAGAAAATATTTATGAGAAAACTGGAGCCTAGATTGTAAGCTCTTAAAGCAGATCCATTTAGTCTAGAGCCCTAAATGTTATTTCTAGATTTTGAGGTGCTATGCTATATACATATAACCTGGTATGTGCCTGGAACTCTGGCTACCTGTGTGACACCTAAGACTCAGAGTTGGAGATGTACAGCTCTGAAAGTCAGCTATGCAACATATAACTGTTAAAGAAACCTTAAAAGAGATCAGGCTTCAGTTAGAGATAAGAACTAAGTCAATCAGGTCGGGATTAGGTAAATTACAATACAAGATAAGATTGACATTATCGGTATTTTAGGACTTCACCTATGAGACCAAAGGAGGAGAGGTTTAGGTTGTCCAAAATCTAAATTTTCTGTAGTACATAATTTAACTCAACTTGTCCGTATAGCTCAGTTAAACAACCCAAACTCACGTAGCTCAGAATAGGAATGGCATGTAATTCTGTATAGGTTAATGTAATACCTGGATACATCCCAGAGTATGTTAAGCAGGTAATTAAAAAGCAGTATCAACATCCCTTGAGGGATGGGAGAAAAAATATGGAACTATTAAACTTCACCACAAACCCCTGGTACTGTCTCAAACATTAGGGACTCCCACGTCAACAAGTCAAGCCTCTGATCATGAGGCTTGCTCTTGGAAAGCCTGTATCTGTGGTGGAGAAGCTAAGCCTACTTACAGTTTTGCCTAAGAGTTACTTCCAGAAAACCTCTTTTGTTGCTCAGATGTGATCTCTTTCTCTCTCTAAGCCAACTCTGCAAGTAAAATCATTACCTTCCCCCTATATTGGACATGACAGCCAGAGGCAAAAGGCTCCCTGGCAAAGTGAGACATGACTCCCTGGGATGAGCCTCACCCTGGCAAAACCATGGGATCGACAATACCTTCCTGACCAAAAGGAAGAAAAGAAATGCAACAGAATAAGGTATCAATGGCTAGGTGACTTCAAATAGGGTTGAGAGGCTATTCTAGAGGCTACTTTTATGCTAGCTTTGGTCAGATATTGCTAATTACCAGGTCGGATACTGCCAAACACCAACCAAAAACATTCTTGTCAACCCTAAGGAACACCCAGGGCTTTATATGAGATTCTACAAAAGTTTTCACACACTCTAATTACTTTCCATAAACCGCCAGATAGGTTCCTAGGTAAGTCCTGAAATTCAAAGGATAAGAACATCAATGAGTTCCATCCCCTTATCCTACATTATCAACACTCCTTTCCAAGATGAAAAAGTTAGAATATAAGGATTAGGAGAAGGATCAAAGGAGAAGGAGTTATAACAGGGAAGATAGGATTTAACAAACGAGTATGACTGCTGAATTATATTGATATTTCTTTCAGTCGCCAGTGTCTTAAAGCAGCTAGAAGGAAAAGCTTAAAAATGTGGAACTGTAACCCATGTCAAACTCTGAAATCTGTTCTATAAGTACTTGTTACAATACACTTTGAAATTTATTCCTTTTCTGTATATATTTTATATTTCAGAATAAAAAATGCTTTAAAAAGGTAAACTAGAGGATCTGTATTATTATTAGGAAAAGTAGACTCAGGACAACAAATATAGCTAAGAATGGAGACTAACAGTATATAATGATAAAGGGGTCAATTCTCCAAGAAAACATAACAATTCTGAAGGTGTATGAGTCTCACAACAGTTTCAAAATACATGAAACAAAGCTGACAGGAATGAAAGGAGAAATAAAGACATCCATAATGTTAGAAATTTCAAATTCTTCTTTCCATACTCAACAGGACAAATAAACAGAAAACCAGCAAGAACAGAGAAGACCTGAAAAATACTTCCTAACAACTTGCCCTAATTGACAGCGGGGAACTCTGCATCCAACCACAGCAGAAGTGGGGCTCTCTGGTTGCACAAGATCAAGCACCAACACAGAGCGTGTTCTGGACCAGGAAGTGGAACCGCCGTGGCCCTCCCCCACGGCTGGGTTCAGAGGACAAGCCTTGGAGCCGCAGGAACTCTGCTTCAGCACCTGACTCTCACACTGTTTTATGCGGCTACCATGCAGACCTGCATCTATATTCAGCTGTGATGGACAATAGGAAGCAGACTAACCCTCCTGCCAGAACCACGAGAGAAACTGGGTAAGTTCTCTGATCATCACCTGAAGGCGTCAGATGGCTATTAACACAACCAGGATTTGAGAAGCCAAGATCCAAGACAGAAGGGAAGCTCAGCAAAGTAAGCCATACATTTCCTTTTGCTTTTCCCTTCAAAGTATTTGCTGATTCTTATAGCACATAGAGGAAAAATTCTTAGACGGAAAGAAGGCACCAGACTGATAAACCAAGCTAAGTTTGGCAGCCTCATAGAAAAACAAAAAACAGAGTTCGTGGCCCACCAAGGGAGAAGAGCCCTGGTACGCAGCCTAGGCTTTCAGTTTTATTTCTGGGATGCTCAAACTTGGTTAAAAAAAAAAGTCTTCCCCCTTCCTAGTTTGCATTGGCAGGCCTTCTCATTTTCCTCTAGAGTTTAGTTTTTATACCAGTCCAGCTTTATTTGCTTGAGGTGGATAACCAAGCAAGGTCGGCATCATATATATAAAATACATAAATTATGTTTCCCCTTTGAATGGTCACTTTTGTAATGTATTAAACAATCTATTTCTGGGTTCTCGCCTTGTTGCATTGATCTGTTAGTTTATTCAAATATGTAATGGATATTTATCATTCTTGATGACCAAACAGCATCTGAATGCCCTGCCTAAATTTGAGGAAATCCCTACCTTATGATTCTGAGCCCATGTTTCACAAAAGAAGATGAAAATGGCAGATACAACCCTTCCCAGCTCCCTTGAAGCTAGGAAAGTGGCAGCCAGCTTCCACGATGGCCCCAGTGATCGCACCTGCTGGTGTTTGCATCCTATGCCATCCCGTCCTCGTGGAGTAGGGCTGACCTGTGTAACCACTGGGACATTGTGGAAATGGTGGTCAGTGATTTCTGAGGTCGGTGATAAGTCACTGTGGCTCCCACCCTGCTCTCTCTCAGATCACTCACTCTGAGGAAAGTCAGCGGCTGTGCCAGGACATCCAAGCAGTCTTCCAGAGGGGTCCATGTGGCAAGAACAGAAGCCCCTGCCTACAGCCAGAGAGGAACTGAGACCTCCTGCCACCAGCTGAGTGACTGAACCATCCTAGAAGCAGCCCTTTCAGCCAGTCCAGCCTTATGTGGCGGCAGCCCAGGCTGACATAGTGACCACAGCTCCCTAAGAGACCCTGAGCAGAACCACCCAGGTCAGCCTCCTCGACTTCTGACCTCTCAACACCGTGGGAGAGAATAAATGTGCATCACTTTAAGGACCATTTGTTACCCAACAATAGATAATGCATAGCGCATGGGCATTTAACCTCAAGTTCTTCATTTAATATGATTTTATCAAATTGTAATCATAATCACAGCAGCAAATACTGTTGAGATCCTAATTAGCTTTCTAGTTAAAACTCTGATCACCATATTTAAAATTACAACCTACACTGTCAAATCCCTTCAACACGTCTGATCTGTTTACCATGTCCTAAGTTTTTTTCCATAGCACTTATCACCTTCTACCATACATATAATTCACTTATTTATTATTGTCTGCCCCCCTAGAAAGTAAGCTCCACAAGCTTTGTCTATCTGGTTCATAAATGTGTCCCTAGTCCTCAACAGTACTGGCAGACAATTTTCTCTCAATAACTGTGTTGCATTAATTTATTGAATTTCTATATTAATTTAAGAAAACTGACATTTAATGATTTATTGATAAATCTTCCCAGCCATTTCTATGTTTACTGCAAGATTAAGGTAAGGCCATTGATTTTTGTATGTTTATCTTATAGTCAATAATTTGTTAAGTTCTCATATTCATTCTCTCTTTTTTAATCAGATTCTCTTGGGTTTCCTGGACCTACACTCACATCACCAGCGAAGAGGGATTTCAAAGTAAAGGATATCAACTTCCCTAAAGTTTGTGTCAATTATAGCATTTTCTTCTTCTTATTAGACCCTCCGACTAAACAGCATGGGGCAATACTGGCAAAAGCAGGCATCTCTGCCTGATTGTCTGATTCCTATTGAAAAGTTCTGTTGTTCAGAATGATAGCTGTTCTTAGTTTTTTTTTTTTTTAATTGAAGCACAATTTACATATAATAAAATTCAATCTTTTTAAGTATATAGTTTGATGGGTTTTAGCTACCACCATAATCAAGATCAAGAATATTACAATGAATCCAAAAAGTTCCCTTGGTCTTATTTGCATTCATTCTTTTTTTTTTGGTAGCAATTTAAATAAGATACATTCAGATATGGTGCAACTCCACTGTTAATTTTTATGCAGGTGTGGACAGAGACCTAACTGTATTGCTCACCTCTGTAATTCCAGCACCTAGCATAATACTTTACACATACCCGGTCCTGAACACTTGCTTACTTAATAAGTGAATAAATGAATGAGCCAACTAACCAGTTAACCAATTCACCTTGGTACTTGGCCTCATCCCTTAACCCATTCTGATGCCAACTGCTTTACTGCCTTGGTCTCCTCAGTCTGCATTCTCTCTAGGTGACTATATTTACCTATGAGAGAGCTAGCCACTGCTCCTAAATGAATACCTTTGCCTATGAGGTTTTCTTTTCAAGTTCAACTACAAAGTAGGGTGCTATCTAGTGGTGTTAGCTAGGCTCAAGAAGAAACTTAACAACAAAGGTGGCTCTTTCTAGTAGTGTCCATGGAAATATAGTGTCAAAAGGGGAAAACTGAAATCAGGAAACAAGGGAATCAGATTTAAAAATGAGAGGCTGTTGAAAAAAAAAAGTGAGGAGCTGTCAAAACCATTTGGATTATCAGTCCTGGAAGGGCTAGGCCAACATGGTAAGTGGGGATCAGTAATGGGTCAAAAGTCAGAAGAGGGAGAGAAACAGAAAAGGCTGGGACTGAGAAAGCTTCAACCAAGGATCCTGTCTTAAAGGGGCAGAGCTGGACTAGCCAACGGCCAGGGGTCTTCTGCCAGCCTACTGTCTTGTGTTGTCTGCCACCATCTGCAGAAAGGTCTACCCACAAGCAAGGGCTCTATTTTAGACAAATATCTCATTCTCAGTTCTCTGCAGGTGCAGCACAAATTATCCACTCTGACCCGTTGCAATGGAATTTGCAGTTTCATAACCTGGTACTTATACACTCCGAACTAGAGAAAAAGGTAAAAAAAAAAAAAAATTGAACTGTGAAATGCAGAAAAGAAACTCTTCTTTTTGTAAAAACAACAAATAAACAAAAATTAAATTATGTCAAATTGCAATTGAGATTTCGGCATTTAACGCACACTGGGGTACAGACACAAAAAGAGAGCTGCTAGCACAGAAGCATGAAACATGCTTTGTAAGCATTTGCTTACTAATAACAAAGGTAGGTAATTTGGGCAGATGTAAATAAGGCACCCCATAATGTGTAAACAGCAACCACAGAATCAAGATTGTCAAACCTAAATAGCGGAAGTTGTAAAAGTTTAGGACAGACTGTCACTGAAAAGCTTGTTTTCAGGAATTCACATAATGATTATCTGAAAAATCCTGAAGTTCAATTTTCCTGGAGGGAGAAATCAAGGCAGGTGTGTATGTTAGGGACCGGGTAGGGTAAGAGTTAACTCCAAATGGGGCCAAGGGGAGGGACATAGAAAATATCGCCAAAGGCGTGGGTCCAGGGTAAGGGACTTCCCTCACAGGAAAGACACCTGGTTCATGTCTTTCTGAACGCTGTCAGGGTATTTCGGTGAAGTTAGAAAGCTGCATTTCCTCTCTCATTTGCAGCACCACAGGTTTTGCTTTCACTTCTCCGCAGGTGTGTACTCCTGCACGGGTCAAAGCAAGGTTCTTCCTTTTCTGTGCGAGGCTGGACCTGACGACCACGACCGCCTTACGGCGGTCACTGCATTCGCACTATACCACGGAGTGGGGGAATCAAACTGGTTCACGATTTCCCTCGAATGGGGGAAAACCCTTCATACTCTTCAGTAAACCGAATCGGCGATGCCTCGGGATAGCCGCCGCGAAGGCTCGGGCTGCCCGCGCGACTCCCGAAAGCCAGCTGGGAAACGCGCGCCCACGGCTGCGGCCATGCGTGGCTGCTCCCGCAGCCCAGAGCAGAGACTGCGCCCAGGAGGTTCCTGGAAGACGCGCAGATCTCCTACACAACCGCACGAGCTGTGCACGCTGAAACGGGCAGCGCGGGACTCCGCAAACCTGCTGGACAGTGGGGCGAGAGGGCCAGACTCCGCAGCCGGCCCCCGTGCTGCCTCCAAGGTGCTGAGTGCGGGGCGCGCGGGCAACCGCAGCTCCTCACCGCCCCACCCCGAAGCGCTGGGGCCGAGTTTTAACCTCTCATGCGTCCGTCCCTTCCGAGCAGCTAAGGACACAGCGGGTCGCGAAGCACCTAGCCCGAACGCCCCAGAGGCCAGGGACGCGTTGCCATGGACACCGCTCCTCCCGCCGCGGAAGAGAGGCGCGCCGGGATCCGGAAGTGGTTCCGCTACGACTCCGGAAAAGGACGGCTGCTTCCTGCGCTTACGTTCATTGGACGGTTTCCCGCAGAGGCCAAAGCTCCCAGGCAAAGGGGCGGTCCCCCTGCGAAGGCGCTCGGAGCCATTTGATTGGACAAAGGGGGCGACCGACGGCCAATCAGGAGGAGCCACGCTTCGGGCGCCGGGCCCCGCACCTGGACCGCTCCGATTGGCGGATCGCGGTCCCCCCTCGATTCCCCATTGGGTCCAGGGGGTGCGTGGTGCGGCCCGATTGGCGGGTTCGTGTTTCCCGTGCCCCGCCCCCGCGGACCAGGTGAAAAGCGCTTGACGGCTCCGGCTCCGGGTGGACTGCGCGGCCGGGGCTGAGGGCGGAGAGGCTGCTCCTACGACTCTCGGACGAGCGACCTCTGGCCGGCCGCGCGCCATGAGGGCCCTGTGGGTGCTGGGGCTGTGCTGCGTCCTGCTGACCTTCGGTGAGTGGGCCCCAGGACGCCCCGCGGCACTGCCGCTTCTCGAAAGTTCTCGGGGCGATGAGGCGGGAGGGGGCGCGGGCCGGGCGTCGGGCCGGGACGCGTCGGTCTGCCTCGAGGGAGCCGCGGGTCCCGACCGCCCTTCCCTTCCTCGGAGGAGAGCGGAACGCTCCCGAGGCCCCCGGGGTCGGGCCGCCGCTGGGTACGCGGTCCCCGGTGGCCCTCGTGGTGCCGGCCTGCCCGTGGGCGCGGCCCGCCCCCTTCCCTCGGCGCGCACACCCGCCTCCCGGAGGTCCGAGTGAGGTTCGCGGGATCGGGGCGTGCGCCGGCCGCTGCCCGACGTCGCTGGGGGAGCGCAGGGCCGGTGGGGGTGGGCTCGGGCCTGCACCAGGCCTGCGCCGGCCCGGGGCGCGGTGGGGATTGAAGCCCCTGGCGTCCGTCCTCCACGCCACCCCCCACCTTTGCCCTCCTGGAGCCTGTGTGTTGTGAACTCTCCCTTCAGGGTCCGTGCGGGCGGACGACACTGTGGACGTGGACGGCACCGTGGAGGAGGACCTCGGGAAAAGCAGGGAAGGCTCTCGGACGGACGACGAAGTCGTTCAGAGGTTGGTGTCCGCTTAGGAGCGTGCACATCCCCCTCCGTGAGTGCAGCCGGGCACACCAGCTGTTTCTGGATCTTTTCTCTCCAGGTGCTAGGTAAAGCAGCACCCCATACCCAGCGGTCGGGGCGCATTCTAGGGGCGGAGGTATGTGCCTACAGGAGGACCTCCTGGCTCCCAGGATGTCCTGTGCCCTCCGCTAGAAATGGCTCAGGACTGAGTGGATTCCTTTGAAAACCATTTTGATAACGTTATTGTAGAATTCTGGCCCTACCAGTATCCTGAAACCTTAGAAAGGACTTTCCGTTGGTTTTGTACTGAACACGTTTCGTTTTTGTGCTTAGTAATTTAAAATAGAGGATTTCTGTCATTTAAGCACGGTTTTTAAATTTGGCCTCGTCACACTTAATCGACGATTTTGTAGACCTTACCATGGAGCATAAATGAATATGTCTTCGCTTTTTAGTAAAGGAAAGATGGGTTTATTTTTCTGACAATTTTAAGAATTGAGTCTTTACAGTACAATGTAAGAGGTAACCTATTGTGGTAAAATAATAATGAGAAAGAAGTCTTGTAATATTTTATAAAGGTTTTTATTTTGCCCTTTTTACCCTTAAGACAATCTTCAGAGGCCATTTAAGCTCTCATCACAGATTCTGTGTTTTTTTAAGGAAACTAAGCAATACGGTATTGGCTTATCTAACTTATTTCCTTAGAGAGGAAGAAGCTATTCAGTTGGATGGATTAAATGCATCCCAAATAAGAGAACTTAGAGAAAAATCTGAAAAGTTTGCCTTCCAAGCCGAAGTTAACAGAATGATGAAACTTATCATCAATTCATTGTATAAAAACAAAGAGGTAAGCAACAATTAGTTGATGAGGTATTATTTCATTTGTGTATAGTCACATACTTGTTTGCTTTCATAATAACTCCAGGTAAGTACTTCTAAGAATTGCAATTGCTGATAGGTGTCTGCCTGTTTGGGAAAGTAGTGTGGGTAGTGTTAAACATTTACCCTCTTCTCTTTCCTTTACCCCTCATGCTGCCCCCTCTCCCACCACCACTTTACTTGTACTAAAGTAGTCATGAATTTTAAAGGTAGTCAAGTAAACTAAGCTTCATATGTTGCATACATGAAAATCACTGGTCAGGGAATACTATTTTACCACTCTTACCTATACTGGTATCCCTTTTGGTAAGGAGCTACTTCTGTTTACCATGAGAGTATAGCCATCCTTGTAGCATAAGAAGTTTTGAAAGAGTGCTTTTTCAGAGTGCAAAGGGTAAATAAAATAGATTTGGCATTAAATTCAATATCTTAGGTGTCTAAGTGTATATTAAATCTTGCTTCCATTTAGATTTTCCTGAGAGAACTCATCTCAAATGCTTCTGATGCTTTAGATAAGATAAGGCTAATATCACTGACTGATGAAAATGCTCTTTCTGGAAATGAGGAACTAACAGTCAAAATTAAAGTAAGTTTCAAATAATATTTTTCTATTTTGAGCTAAATTGGAGGGAATCCATTTGGTTAGGACAGGATAGGTTGTGCTGCAGTAACAAATAACCCCCAAATCTCAGTGGTTTAAATCAGAGTTAGCAAACTATCTCAAATGCTTCTGATGCTTTAGATAAGATAAGGCTAATATCACTGACTGATGAACATGCTCTTTCTGGAAATGAGGAACTAACAGTCAAAATTAAAGTAAGTTTCAAATAATATTTTTCTATTTTGAGCTAAATTGGAGGGAATCCATTTGGTTAGGACAGGATAGGTTGTGCTGCAGTAACAAATAACCCCCAAATCTCAGTGGTTTAAATCAGAGTTAGCAAACTATGGCCTGTGGGATAAGTCCATCCTGTTGCCTGTTTTTTGTAAATAAAGTTTTATTGGAACACAGTATTCCCATTTGTTTATGTTATCTGTGACTACATTTGTGCTCCAGTTGTAGAGTTGAGCATTTGCAACAGAGACCATGTGGGTCACAAAACCTAAAATCTTTACCATCTAGATCTTTAAGGAAAAATTTGCCCCTACCCTCCCCCTCCCCCCCCCCCCCCCCCCCCCCCCCCGGCTTAAATCATAAATCAAAAGCTGTCTGTGGCCTTCGATTTTACGTCATCCTCACTCCAGGACACAAGCTGATTGAGCCCCACCTGGAATTTAGCTGATTGCCAGAACTCCAAGGGTCTCCCGCCAATTAAAGGCTGCATCCTGACAAGAGAGCTCAGGACCGTGGGCCAGAACTAGCCACATGGCCATGCCCAAGTAGAAGTCTGAAAAGGCAGATGACCAGAATACTTAGTGAAGAGCAGTAAATGTATAGGAAACATTCAAGTTTTTAAATCCTTTTATTTTCTAGCAAAGAAACCGGCGAAATATGAAATTCAGTTTCCCTTTAATTTTTTTCTTCCAAAATAACTTGTTTTGGTCAATCTATCCTTTCTAAATTATGCCATCTCATGGCAAAGTGCTGAACAACAAAGCTTTTTTTAATCACTGGACTTAAGTTTACCAACACAGCTTAGATTGATTGCCTAAAAAGAATTTCTGGTTTAATAGTAAATTTAATAGAGGATTTGTACATTTACATTTAGCTTTGGGAAGATCAAGCTACTACTAAATTTAAAAATAACGTGAGTTTTAAAATAATTTCTCAGAAGATGAGTGCAATTTCTATACTATATAGAAGGAAATGTCTGTTTAGTTTTCTCTCGGAATTGATGTGGCCCAAACTTGGTAGTTTCTTAGTGTTGAGCCCAGCATTTACTCAGCATTCCTGTGGTATGAAGGAGGTTAAATTATCTTGTTCTTGTCTTGGTTTTAGTGTGACAAGGAGAAGAACCTGCTACATGTTACAGACACTGGTGTAGGAATGACCAGAGAAGAGTTGGTTAAAAACCTTGGTACCATAGCTAAATCTGGGACAAGCGAATTTTTAAACAAAATGACTGAGGCGCAAGAAGATGGCCAGTCAACTTCTGAATTGATTGGCCAGTTTGGTGTTGGTTTCTATTCTGCCTTCCTTGTAGCAGATAAGGTTATTGTCACATCTAAACACAACAACGATACCCAGCACATCTGGGAGTCTGACTCCAGTGAGTTTTCTGTCATTGCCGACCCAAGAGGAAACACTCTGGGACGGGGAACCACAATTACGTAAGTATTACCAAGTCCTACTGAGAGTTAACAGGTGTAACAAGGAGCTCGACTCTCAGCTCTGGTTCTCTAAGCCAGTGGCTTTCTCCGGGTCTTAATTTTCTTGCCTATAAAGTGAGGAAATTCAACTGTTCTCATCACAACTTGAAGAACTATTTGAAGACCTGGTAAGGGCCAGACAGAAAGTTGCAATTGTCGCTATAAATGGAAGGTATAGAGTAAGGGGTGTGTTTGGTGCCTCTGGAGGAAGGAGGATTGGAGGCCTCCCAGAGGGAAAGCGTGGCTGAACTCGTGGGCAGAGGCATGGAGGCACAACGTGCTCACGGGCTTGACACCACTCTCTGTGGGTTTCGGTTACTAATAGAAGTTTTAATTAACTTTCTGTAAAGTTACCCGAGAGTGGGGTAGACGGTGGCAGAAACGAAAGAGAGGAGATTTGGTGACCACTGGATTGTTAAGGAAATGGGCTGGGGAGAACAAGTAGCAGAGATGGGGGCATTTGAAGACAGTTAATGAAGACAATTCTGTGGGGAAGATGTCTTTGAGGATGACTGAATTTGAATGGGGATACCTTTTAAACCCGTAACTGTTTGTGTAGATAAGACGAATCTTGGGGCTTATGACTTTGTGAAGCAGACAGGGCAGCTTTTTGCCTTTTTTTTTTCTTTTTAATTTTATATTCTTAAAAATGAAATTCTATCAGGCAACTTGCCCAATCCTGCCAAGTAAGTAAAGGAATGTCTACAGCCCCAAAACTTTTTTCTTAACTCATAGTTTGAGTTTTTCCAACATTAAGGGTTTGCGAATCTTCACATAGGAAAGGAGCCTGTATCTGTTATTTTAACCAGTTTTCTTCACCCCAATAGGTAACGATTCTTGTCTCCATTGTCACAAATGTTCCTTTAATAAAGACTAAATAGAGGACTTCATTTTAGTACTTTTGCTAATTTATTCTCCCCAGTTCTTTCCCTGTCTCTGTTATTAGCATTCCTATCTCCAGGACTCTTTAGGAGGGATCGCTGATAGTCCTATTCCAGGGCCCTCTGGGTTTAGGACACTGTGCTAGGTGTTAGAAGAGCATTGGTAAATCAGATTTCTAACTAGAAGGAGAGAGAATGGTGTGTCCCAGGAGAAGTCTATGTCTTATAGTGCTCACAGCAAGGAAAGATAGAAGCCTTATGAGAGCAGGCATTTTGTTCACTGCTCCTTTCCCAGAGCTCGGTGCTTGACTGGCAGATATTTATATAAGGGTAATCAGGACAGTTTCATATTGGAAGCATGGGTGGTTAATCAGTAAATGAAACAGGTTCTGCTTTCCCTGGAAATTTTCTCTTTCTCTTAAAGTTTTCTTATGCCCCACCATTCACTCAGTAAATATCCATTTGAGTCCCTATTATGTGTTTAAGGCTGCAGAGGAGAGTAAGATGTTTCATAATGCTCACGTAGTGAGGAGAAAGATGCTCAAACAATTTCAGAGTGACTAGTGCCAGCTTAGAGTGAGATCTTGGAGGAAAAGGAAAGGGAAGCCCAGAAAATATATTCTAGGTACCAAGAACAGCATGCTTGACATTTCTGAGGCACGAGGGCAAGGCACATTTGAGGAGGTGACAGGCCAGGGTATTCTGCCCCATGAACACGGCTTCATATTTGACCAAAAGATGGCCTTCACACAACTCAGTGTCTTGCCAGCTCCTTCTCTTCCCACCTCTAAATTAGCTGCTGTTATTCCCTTAGGATTTTGTAAGAATTACAAGATTATAAAAAGTGCTTAGTATCCAACAAATGTTAACTAATACAGTTGTTTTGTCCTTATTTTCCTTACGTTGCTTCCTCCCTTTCTCCCCCCATTTTTTATAGTCAGCTTTTCTCTCACCTACTTCCCATCAGTGTGGAAACATGCTCAGGTCCCTCTGTGTTGGTGAGGGCACAGGTAGTGCCAGGTCCGCTTGTATCTACGGTGTTCCCTTGCCTTCCCTTCCCCCCTTACGTTGCACTTCTTGAAAAGGCACACTTGCTTTGCTGCTGCTTCGCCTTCTGCTCATGCCTCTGCCCAGTCTTGGCTATCATCACCACTTTCCATTGAAGTAAGTAATCATTTATACGTGTTGTTAAGCTCAGTTTTTAACAGGCATTTTAAAAAAATGGAAAAGTATATAGAAAATAATGGGTACCCAGCAGTGGATCTTTTTTCTGTTGTTTTCTACAGTGTTTGCTTTTTATTTGCCTATTCTTTGATGTTTGAAACATCCACACAGCACCAAGTTCTATGACCCTGTATGTCTTTTCTCTTACCTTCTTCCATTATCCTGTGTTCCTCTTGCCAATCTTATATCCACTGCCATGTCTCTCTGTTCCATCTCTGTTTCTGAGGGCTCTCAAATGCTCCAGCACCAGAGACCTAGTTGCCTTACTACACTCACCAACTGCCGACTTGCTCGCATTTACCACTAATTCTTGAGAGCAGAGAGGGACCCATGGATGCACTATTCCCCACATTTGCAGGGGTACAAATACCAAAATAGAAGCTACCTGCTGTATTTACTATTTGTAGGTATGGAGTAAGCAATGCTATGGTTCTTGGTATTGGTGTTATCTAAACTGTTATTGCCCCACACAGGTTTTCATGGTGATGGAAATGTTCTCTGTGCTGTCCATGTGACAGCCACTAAGCCACGCATGACCATGGAGCACTTGAACTACGAGAAGCTGAACCTTAACTTTTTATTTAATTTTAAATTTAAATGTGGGTAGCCACATGTGACTGGCTACTGTTCTAGATGTTGCAGATTTAAACAGTAATTCCAGTTCATTAGAATCCTTTCTAGTATACCAGGGTAATGCTATTAGAGTATATACGAACACAGGTTTTCTCCAGAATGTTTCAGTGCTTTCTCAAGTTGAATTATCTTAAATTTTGACTTCTCAAATGGAAAAAAAAAATGTATTCAGGTCGGAAACCTTTTCACTTTCTACTTAAAACTAAGAATAGTCTCCACTTGAGGAAATGCAAAAAGATTCTTCCCTTTTTGAATACCCATTTTGGTATATTTAGTTCACATACCACACTGGAGCACCTTGAATTACATAGAAACGCCAACTATTAGCATTGTCATAGAAGCATTTAGACAAATTTGTAATCTAGACTTGTTAACCATGGGTGTCTCTAAACTTCTTATTTTCTTTGCAGCCTTGTTTTAAAAGAAGAAGCATCTGATTACCTTGAATTGGATACAATCAAAAATCTTGTCAAAAAGTATTCACAGTTCATAAACTTTCCTATTTATGTATGGAGCAGCAAGGTAAATCTGCATTGCTAAAATGTATATGTATTTGGCATATTTATCACTTAAAGAATAAAGGTTAAATGTGATTCTTTCAATTCAGGTTACTCAAGATTTTCTTATTAAAGTTCTGTTGTTTTAAAGGGTATCTCTTAAGACTAATTTAGTCTGTAGACTAAAAAATCAAAATTATTAAAGCAATTTATTTAATTTTACTTCCTGCTTCAACAGACCGAAACTGTTGAGGAACCTATAGATGAAGAAGAATCAGCAAAAGAGGAAAAAGAAGAATCTGATGATGAAGCTGCAGTAGAAGAAGAAGATGAAGAAAAGAAACCTAAAACTAAAAAAGTAAGTCTGGTTTATCTTCCTGTAGTTTAGGGCGTGTTAGAAAACATGAAAAACCCAAGAATACACAGATGAATTTGAGGTAAGTGTCAATTCATCAAAATTAGAAAAGGTGTGCGTTTCCCAGGTGGATAGAGCATAGGGCCCAGCCTTAAAACAAGGCCTTAGTTGATTATTAATAGGTTTTGATTTTTAAATCTAAAAAGCTTCTGACTCTTTAATGTCACTTTAAAGATTTAAAGATGTCACTTTGGGAGATTAACTATGAAAACCATTCTCTCACCTGCTGAGGTGGAAGTATTAGTGGTGATTTTTGAGGAATATTTGTCAAAAGTTGGATTTCTTTAGTCAAGAAATAGGAATTCATACCATACATGTCTTTTTTTTTTTTTTAACTTTTTTATTGTATAGTGTAACATATAAACAAAGCAAAGAAACAGAAAAGCTATAGGTTTCAAAGCATGTCTCAATATACCATACATGTCTTCAATCTCAAAACGTTTTTTTAAAATAACATTTTAGCTAACTAAAAATTACAGCAAAGGAATAAGACTCATTTTACCAGTTATAATGTTAAACAGGTTTCTATCTTTGCATTAAATATCAAATTTTGTATTAAATTTGTATTAAATCTCAAAGTCTTAACTGTTGAGAGAAAACTCTTTGCTTTTAAAATTTTGATCCGTTTGGCACCATGTTAGATTAGTAGTCACCTTTGGTGCTTTACATATTCTTTTGGAATGTGCTGAAACTCTATTGCTTCTGGTATAACTGTTAATGAGTGCTAAAGGAAACTGAATTCAAATGCTATAACTTCAGGTTGAAAAAACTGTCTGGGATTGGGAGCTTATGAATGATATCAAACCAATATGGCAGAGACCGTCAAAGGAAGTAGATGATGATGAATACAAAGCTTTCTACAAATCGTTTTCAAAGGTAAATATTTTAGAATATTCTAATTTGGGGGGTTATTGATGAGTAGACAAAATATTACCCTGTGATATTGACTATGGCATGTGACCAAGGGTGAGGTGGTATTAAATTGTGATGAAAGTCACATTTATGTCAAATAGTATGTTTAGAAAGTTTGTTCTTTCTCACCATAACAAACTTTTGTGAACTTCATGTGAACTTTTGAGGTTAGTGTCTCGCTCAGAGTCATTGAGAATAATGGGTTTCCAGAGAACATCATTTTAAATTTAAATTGTTTATTATGCTCACCAGTACTTCAGAATTACAGTGCTTATTAGAATCAATGCTAGCTCTTAAGGTGATAATGAAATGTATAACTATATCAAAAATGTTTTTAAACCAGTTTTATAACGATATTTCCATATATTGGTTTCCTCTAAGATCCTGAGTGTTTTATATATTTTTAAAAATTTTACTCTGAGAAGTCCGTAAGTTTCACTTGATTACATGTGGGTACAAAAAAGATCAAGAACAAGCTGCATAGGTAGATGACTGGTGTCCACCATAAAACCGATACCATGTTACTGAATGCTTTTAACATGGACTTTAAAGGCTTGTGTCCAGCAGCATCAAAGGCCGTGAGGTCATACACCCGGGAATAATTACTAAGTTCATGTTTCCTTGTCTCTTCCTAACTTAAAAATTCAAACCTAGTAGTAAGGTTGTTTCAAGTTAATATTTTCCCAAACAGCATTTTATACAAAGTAGAGTAATTTAATGGATTAGCTTGATTATATGAAATGTTACATTCAGTGGTTGCATTTGTTCTTTACTTTTTATCCTAGCTGTTGATTTGTTACTTAATCTCATTTGTTTTCCTTATGCTAACATCCAACCATCCTTTCTGTAGGCTTTACCTCTTAAAACTTGACCATCGTACTGCATCCACTTTTATTCTTATGAAGTCCAAGTATATAAATTTATTCTCATCTAGGGCAGGTCAGTTAGAAATACAGTGTGACTGATTTTTTTTTTTTATCTTCAAAGTTTGGTGTCTCAATTCAGACAAGTCACATTTCAAATGCTCAATACCACATGTGGTTACAGTGATGGATAATGCAGATCTAGGGAATTTCTACATTTATTATTTATAAAATATTATATACTTTTTTTTTAAGAAAACAAACAATATACTTAGAACCACCAACAGTTGATATCTTAATTAGCTTAACCATAGGCATATTTAAGTAAAGTATCCATATAATCATTGTAAACTGTGTTTGTGCAGTAAGTTCATAAACCAATTTAAAATTAAGGCAACAAGGAAAAAAGACCTACATATTCAGATAGCAGAGTTCTTAAATTCTAAGTATTGAACACCAACTTATATACCATTTGATCACTGCCAAACTGTGAATGTTCTCAAAATATCAAGTAGAAAGTTCTTACAAATATCTGCATTGCTATAATAATGACCTGTGTTATAATTAACATGGAAATCTTAACCGCCTACAATGAATATCTTAGCTTAGCCATAGGCATATAAAAAAAAATCCAAGTTATCATAGGAAAGCCTGTTTGTACAATATATTTCATAAACCAATTTAACATTAAAGCAAGGAAGGAAAAAATCTATAAATACAGATAACAGGGTTAACTTGAATTCTAAATATTAAACAGAATCTTAAATACCATTTGATTAACTCTCAAAACTGTATGTGTGCACCTTTTTATATTCACTGTTAACCATATTTCGTGAAAGGACTCTGAGTACTGTTTGTAGTTCAGCATTCTTTTGTCATTTAGACAAGGTGGTATGCTCCTATCCTGCTCTCTCACACCCAGAACAGCTGTATCTATCCAGTTTTAATTGCAGCATGTTCTTTCTTTCATATCCCCCTCTCTTTCTTTTGCTAAGAGAACTTTGTTAGTTGTATGCTAGACTGAGTGTGTCGCTTACACGAATTGCCCAGCGTGACACTGCTCCTTTCCTCTGCCTCTTGAATGACTCAGTTACCAACTTCCCACAGGAAAGTGATGACCCCATGGCTTATATCCACTTCACTGCGGAAGGGGAAGTTACCTTCAAGTCTATTTTATTTGTGCCCACCTCTGCACCACGGGGTCTATTTGATGAATATGGATCTAAAAAGAGCGATTATATTAAGGTAGGTTGTTAGTTTCCAAGTTTAAAATTTCATATCCAAGTTTAAAATTTGAAAGTAAACTTTTCAGGAAGTGACTGTTTTTGTCTCTTTTTAGCTGTATGTGCGCCGAGTATTCATCACAGACGATTTCCATGATATGATGCCTAAGTATCTTAATTTTGTCAAGGGTGTTGTAAGTATCTGGAAATTTCACAGAGGGAGTGGGGGTGGTCTGGGAGTGCCGTTTTTTTGTGGTTGTTTTGCTTATTATTTTCCAGTTGTTACTGCTCACTGAATTTCCTTTTGCCGTCTAAAGGTGGACTCCGATGATCTCCCCTTGAATGTTTCCCGCGAGACTCTCCAGCAGCATAAACTGCTTAAGGTAAGTGTCTCTGGGAAGGGACTGGCCACCTTATCTTGGGTTCAGAGGACAAGGCCACAGCAGTGGAGCCAGCAGGTGCTGAGTCTAGTTCTTGGCACTTAGATGAAGAACGGCATTTCACTCTGGTCTTCTCAGACCCAGAGAAACCAGTTCTGTTTCTCCCAGCATTTGTTCAGACTTACGGAAAAGTAGAAAGAAGGTCACAGTCAGCACCCATACACACCCACCACTGGTCGCTGGTGAACACTTTGCCAAATAACATGCAGGCTTTATTCATCTCCTTAGTCATTTTTTTCCCGAAACCTCCAAAATCAGAAGGCTCTTTTTTCTAACTTAAAGACCTTAAAGGTGGCCTATTTATTGGCTTCTTTAGGCCCTAGAAAGTGGTTGGCGGCGAGCTCTAAGGTTGGAATGTAAATGCCAGTGACTTGGCTCAGGCTGGCGCAGAGCGGACCGCCATCCCCTGCCCGTGGTGGAGAGCAGCGGCACTGTCCTGCCTGTGCGTCTTGTCTCGCCTCGCCTCTACTCACTCCCCACTACTTGGCATGCTATAGGCGCTCAGGGAAAGTTTTGAGATGAAATTATCTGATGGCTTATTTTTTGTGTTTTTTATTTTTTTAGGTGATTCGAAAGAAGCTCGTCCGTAAAACTCTGGACATGATCAAGAAGATTGCTGACGAAAAATACAATGATACTTTTTGGAAGGAATTTGGAACCAACATCAAGCTTGGTGTGATTGAAGACCACTCAAATCGAACACGCCTTGCTAAACTTCTTAGATTCCAGTCCTCTCATCACCCAACTGAGATCACAAGTCTAGACCAGTATGTGGAGAGAATGAAGGAAAAGCAGGACAAAATCTATTTCATGGCTGGGTCCAGCAGAAAAGAGGTGAGATGAATTCTAAATGTTAAGGATCCTGATGTGTAGCTGGAAATTAAATGCCAGCTTTTGAGGGAAAACTGACTGTGTACCTAGAGTAATTATGCATGCTGGTCAGTCACTAACAGCCAAGTCATTTGTGTTCTCTGCACTCTTAGTTCTCTGAAAAAGAGTTGTTACTACTAAACAAGCACAGCTCCTATGATCAAATAAATATGCCAGAGCCAGACGTGGGAAACTTTGCCTGCTTCCCTTAATTTTGTAGGCCGAATCATCTCCATTTGTTGAGCGGCTTCTGAAAAAGGGCTATGAAGTGATTTATCTCACGGAACCTGTGGACGAGTACTGCATTCAGGCACTCCCTGAGTTCGATGGGAAGAGGTTCCAAAATGTTGCCAAGGAAGGAGTGAAGTTTGATGAAAGTGAGAAGACTAAGGAGAGTCGAGAAGCTGTTGAGAAGGAATTTGAGCCTCTGCTCACCTGGATGAAAGATAAAGCTCTCAAGGAAAAGGTATTCTTCTGGGAAACAGATCGTGACACTTTCAGCACCTAGATTTAAAAATACATTGTTGGCTACAAACTTTGCTTTGCTACAGTGTGATATTATGCAACCAATAAATTATAAAGAACAATATTTAATAATCTGGATAAATTATCGGAGAAGGAGTTTAAAACATTAAAAAGCTATAGCAGTAGTTTCTATGTCTGGCTACTGTTTTTTTTTCTTTGTAACTTTGAAAACGTCCCTGTGGCTCACATAAATTCCTTTTGTAATAACTTAATTTTTAGAGGTTAAGTTTTATATATTTTTTAAAATTGGTGTTAAATTATTTATATTTCTTGACCAAAAAATTCAGGTTACTAAATGACAGTGTCTCCTAAATTCCTAAACCTGAATGAAAGGCACATTTATGACCTGCCTCTTTGTTTGTGCTCTTAAGAGGTGGATTCTTAAAAAACTGAAATGCAATTCCTGAATGACCGTAATTGTTGATGTTTGCTAACTTTTGGTTTCTCGTCCAAAGATTGAGAAGGCCGTGGTATCTCAGCGCCTGACAGAGTCTCCATGCGCTCTTGTGGCAAGCCAGTACGGCTGGTCTGGCAACATGGAGAGGATTATGAAGGCTCAAGCATACCAAACCGGGAAGGACATCTCTACAAAGTAAGCATCCTCGGGTAGGCCCTGCTAGGACGTTAGTTCTTCAGGACAAAATGCCACCTTCTAAACAGAGACCACTTTTATGTTTTAACTGTGCACCACACACACACATGTATATGTCTGTACAGCGCATATAAAACAAACAAGCTTTCAAGATTCCTGCTACGTTGAATTCATAAAAGAAAAGGTCTTGGATGCATGACTTAATTTCTTTTAGTATTTTATATACAAATGATAATCTGTTATGCAGACATTGTTTTTACTTTTGCATTAGAGTTAGGTACACTTTATATACTCTATTTATGGCCTGGTATCTGGATTCGGCAGTTTTTGATAGTGTTAATAGTGACAGATGAGGTTAGCTACAGCATTTCTCAAATGAGTTAAGTCCTTTTAAAATTTTTCTTTCTGGTGTATTAGATTACAGGTGCCCAAGCAGTATGCCCCATTAGGTAAAGAAAGTCAGGGGCTAGCAGGCTAATAGTATTTAAGCTCAGGGGCTAAGTAGTGGAGGTACAGTGAGTCTTCAATACCTTTTATTTTAATGTTATGGCGATGGCCTCAAAATGACTTCTTTCCTGCTTTTATTACTTCTTCTACCTGAAACATCTTCTTTCCTACTTGCTACCTAATCATACTTTTTCAAAACCTAGGAGTAGCTTAAGGATTCTTCTTTTATTTTTTTTACATGGGCAGGCACTGGGAATCGAACCCGGGTCCTCTGGCATGGCAGGCAAGCACTCTGCCTGCTGAGCCACTGTGGCCCGCCCTTAAGGACTCTTCTTGAAGTTCTCCCAAGCATAGTCTCCATTGTCATGATTCCAAAATTCACACCCACACCCACACGATGTATTTTGAAGTGCTAAAAGACTGTCTTGTTTATATGTTTGTTTCTTCACTAGTTTGTAAATTGCAGGTAGAGGGAAACACTGTCCTGTTTTTCTTATCCCATTGCAGCAGTGTAGTAGCCATTCAATAAATGTCCATCAAATAGTATTTTCAATAAAAATTAACAGAAAGTCCTCTTCCATTCAAACATTTGAGTACCCACTGTGTCAGTACCCAGAGGTCAAAAGTGGCCATGGCTGCATACATAGACTTTTGAGTACTCTGCAGGAGACGAAGCAGCAGTTAGGCAGTAAAAATAAATTAAGGGGACAGATTAGATGTTAAGTCGGTTTGTCCACTCAACCAATCTTTCCTAGTACCTGGGGTTCATCGAGCCACTCCGCCGTGTACCACCCATGCCATCACCCTTAAACGGAAAGTGTGATGTTGCAACATAAGTACATCTTGATTTCTTTCAAGAGACTTTATTCTCTGTAAATATGAAGGGTAGTAATAGAATAAGGGAAATGAATGAACCCTAGAAACTGGTGATATATTTTGTTGATGTTCATTTTTATCCTTTAACAGTTATTATGCCAGTCAGAAGAAAACATTTGAAATTAATCCTAGACATCCACTGATCAGAGACATGCTTCGGCGGGTGAAGGTAATACTACCGCCATCCTCCTGTTTGTCTCTCAATACTCTGTATCTTTTAATATTAATCAAGTGTGATTTCTACCACCTCAGGAGGATGAAGATGACAAAACAGTTTTGGACCTTGCTGTGGTTTTGTTTGAAACGGCAACACTGCGGTCGGGATATGTTTTACCAGACACCAAAGCATATGGAGATAGAATAGAAAGAATGCTTCGCCTCAGCTTAAACATTGATCCTGATGCAAAGGTTTGTATCCCCAACCTCGTCCCAAAGAGTTAACCTTTTCTTTCTTTAAAAATAGGCTTCTCATGATTAAAGGATATAGCGTCAAGAAATTAGGCTTCTGGTTTTTTAAAATAATTTATTATTTCACTGTCCCTACAGTATTAAGCACTGTGCTTGAAATTAATTACATTTTTTATCCTTTTTGCCCATTTCCCTCTGTTAGCTTGACTGTTAATTCTAATTTGAGTGTTTACTATACACTTCTGAGTAAAGACTGAAAATTAGGGCCTAGCCCATTTTAAATGAGTGAAATGAAGATAGATCCAAGGTCTGAATGGGCTCGTAAATGTTTTCAAGGTGGAGGAAGAACCTGAGGAAGAGCTGGAAGATACAACAGAGGATACGACAGAAGACACCGAGCAAGATGAAGAAGAGGAAGAAGAAATGGATGTAGGAACAGATGAAGAACAAGAAGCAACAAAGGTATATATCAGATCAAGAGTGGAACTAAAGCTTTGAGCTCTTGAGTTCCATTGACCAAGCTAGCATGGTGTGACTGAGTCTTACAGAACAGGCATCTGTGGGTTTTAATATGTACAGGATGATTCTTTCCATTTCCAAAATAAAGCTAAGAACTCAAGATTTTTCCTCAGCTCACAGTGTATATTCCTTATCATATGCATCTTTATTAGGCAGCAACATTAGGCTCTTTTAAATCTTTAATTGCTAATTTTCAAGGGCCGTGATCTTATTGGTGGATTCTAAAGTATTTTGTACATACAGTGAAGTTCTGGACTTAAGCTGAAACATCCAAAAATAAACGGCCCATTTGGATTATTTTCCTAAATGAACCTCATGTAAGCTAGGGGTTTTTTCTTGCTAGCTTTTAACATCTTCCTGTTTTTGTGTTTTCACAGAAATCTACAGCTGAAAAAGATGAATTGTAAATTGAACACTCACCATTTGGATCCTGTGTGAAGAGGGAATGTGAACCTCAGTCATTTATTTTGGGAGAGACTTGTTTTTGGAAGCTCCCCCTGCCCCTTTTGCCCCTGCACTGTAAATTGTCAGGATTGTGGGTCACAGGAAGTGGGTTTTTTTAGTTGAATTTTTTTTAACATTCCTCATGAATGTAAATTTGTACTATTTAACTGACTATTCTTGGTGTAAAATCTTGTCGTGTATAAAAATAAAAAAGTTCCCAAATATCCAGTGTTTTTTTTCCCCCATGTTTTCATAATCCACTGCCTAGAATTATATGATAGTCAGCAGATTTAAAGGAAAAGAAGTCTTGGATTTTTTTCCTGATTACTAAAGTAGTTAATGATTGTTGAAGAAAAATTTTTTGAAAATGAAATATTAAAAAAATCTATAGAAGAGACGATCTTCTTTACAGAAGGATTCCGAATTATATATGTAGATGGTCTACTCCCTTCCAGGAGGAAGAACTTAAGTCCATCTCCTTTTTGAGTGTAAGCTGGACTTAGTGTCTCACAAAGAGTATGGGAAAGAGTTAACTGTACAGTGGAGAAACTGGCACCTTAACGCGTGATCGAGGTCAGGTCACCAGTGAGGTCATGCACCCCAGGAGGCCCTCCAATCTGTGGCATTCTTTCCAAAAACCCGTAACCCCAACATAATGAAAACCTCAGACAAACCCAATTTGAAGGAATTCTGCAAAATACCTGACCAATAGAGGTTGTAAAACACAGTCGCAGACAGGTGAAATGGCGAGTAAATGTAACGCACCCTGATTTGGGTCCTGGAACTGGGGGACAGATGGACGCACGTGGTCAGGTGCAGATGAAGTATGGAGCAGTTATCGATGTTGGTTTCCTGGTTTTGATAAAGACACCGTAGTAATGTAAGATAACATCAATGGGTTTTCCTGTAAGTGAAATTACTGAAAAAAACCACCCATCCTCCCAGCCAGAGAACTGTAGGTATTAAGTGATGATCCATCTTGGGCTATTTTTATTCTAAAATAGATTCATGTTTAAGGGAGGAAAAAGTTCTTGAATTTCATTAACTTTGTAGCTATCCCAAATAAAGTAGTTGCTTTTTTGTTTTAACTGGGGTAGGGGAAATATAAGGTACCTTTTTCAATTGCTTATTCAAAGATCATCAGTGTAGTTAGGAGAGTGTGGAATCTAATTTTCAGTACTAGAAAGCTTTGTTACTTCACAATTTGCCCATAATCCGTGTAGCCTTTGGGCTTCCCGTATTTCTGTTCATTGCTTTTTGTTTTCTTTTCCTGCTTTAAGATATTTTTCTAGGGTTAATTAGCAGTAATCACTTTGAAATTGGCAGTTTCCCTACTTACGTATTTTTAAAAACCTAAAAAAATTTTTTTTAATCTGTCCTGCTTCTTTTCCCCTTATAAGAAATATAATGTCAGCTCTATCATGCTGTAATTAAGGTACAACTTCTTTCGCAATGTTACATTAGCTGTTAATTGTAATGTTTCTTTCCAATTTTGGGGTGAAACCAATATGAATTACTATTTTTAATGAAGATTAAGGTTTAGACATTAAAGCCATCAGTTTACACTAAATTATTGGCATTGGAAACTTTTGTCCCTCACTTCCCCGATTACATTTTAAATTTCTATTGCTTACAGCAGGAAGAAGAAAAAGCATTGCACGCCCTCAGGTTTTAGTAAAAACAAAGTTATGTTAAATCTGCCTTGCAGAAAAACTGTTTTAACTGGCCTAATTTAATTACCAAACAGGTTGCAACTAGTCCATTTTGAATTTTTTTTTAAGTATTGTTAAGGTATAATCTTGTACTGCTTTTAATTTGGTTTACGCACGTCAGAGGTTTGGTTCTCCAAGATGCATCCTAGCTGGAGCCAAGTATTCCAGGTATTGATGAAGGAATGCCCTAGTGATCAATACCTGCAGAAGGAAAGGAGATGGAATGGGGCAGAGGCAGTGCAGGAGCTGCACTGCAGGCCCCAAGTCAGCCTCAGGCAACCCCAACCCCCCATGGGCTCTGGAATGAAAACAACGCAGAGAAAGCCAGGGCTTCCCACAGCCACTCCAGCCATCTATGCAGGAAGGCCCGGCTTTGGGCAGGGCGCTCCCTGCAGCGAGGCAGTCCCTGGCGGACACAGAGACAGTGCTCCTAACCAACAAGCCTTTCTCAAGGGTGATGGAGGTGGCACGTTTCCATGTCCACCACAACGAACATTTTCCACATTGGATCAGCGTCAAAAAAGAAAAAATACAGATTTTAGAGAAAGAGTCACCGCTGCAATAAGATGACTCTCTCTCAGTAGCCAGTAAGAGAAAGGTATGCGGTGCTTGTCAAGTGGGCCTGCTGCCACTCATCCTCGTTAGGAAGGGTACGTGCTACCACTGCTCACAAAGCACAGGTCTTCTGCGCATGCAAAGGGGAAGCAGTGCCCTGGCCCTTCCTTCTGGACCTGATGAGGGAGGGGCCCCTCACTGGTTCCTACAAACCGTGTTACCCAAGCTCAAACGTAGTGGGCATCCACTAACCTTACTGATACCTAAAAATTTGAAAGTGTCAGTTTAGCAATGAGAAATCCATCTAGCAATTCAATTGATTTAACTAATTCATAATTCAAAAACAATTTCATTCTTGATTGATACCAAAGCAAGTTAACCCATAAAGTATACATCCTTGAACTAGGGAATTCAAACTCTTTGAGGAAAGAAAGTTAGGTACCTGGATTTGACGTTCTATTAGTGTTTGGGAATGCATTTTCTAATTTCTTTAATTAAAAAAAATATTTTACGTTGTCATGCTTCCAGTTCTACACAAAACCCATACAACTGGCAGCTGTGACAAGCATCACCATTTGTGAAGTATGCAATATTCTTTTTTTCCCAAAAGTTTTCTACATAGCAGCTATGAAATTGGACCTAGAGAAGGTAAATCTTATAAACAAGGTCAGTGACTAAAAGACCAGCACACAGCAAGCAAACACTCAAAACGCCTTCCTCTTCCTCGGAGTCCCAGGCCCTTCCACCACCTCTCATCTTTGCCAAGGACAGACTCAGAAAGCCGCCATGTGGGAAGCATGTTTGACAAGGCGCCAGATAACACGGCAGCAGGGGACAGAACAAGGGCCATGCATGGCAGGCTGGAAATAAGCCACTCTATTCTATTTATGTTGTTAAACTGAAAAGGGCATTGATTATGGAGAATAAAACAAAGGGTTTTACTGGCATTTAGGGCTTTGATACTTAAGTTTCAACATTGACCCAAGAAATCCATGTCATGTAGCCAATTGGCTATAAGCTTAGATATTATCTTAAAGTATGCAGAACTCTGGATAAATCTTTTGGAAAAATAGCCCTGAACCGAAAACTGCTCTATAATTACTTCTTTGTCCTGTAGTTATAGACCCACAAAAGCCAAAATATCATTTCAGGTTTTCAAAAATTTTTATCTAGAAAAATTAAATACCAATTTACTCATTAATTTTAATAAATTTTCCCACATTTGGAAGTTCACTCTTACTTTTTACTGACAGTCTGCCATGTGCCTGGCACAGGAAACAGATATTAGAAATTCAAACTTGGTTTCTCAAATTTGGAGATTTAGAACTTAGTCCAAGGAAGTTTTGGGGGGGTTTGTGTGTGTGTGTATGTGTGTGTGTTTTTACACGGTTAAGTTTATTTTTAATTATTTTAATGCAAATATATTTTCCAGTAGAAACAGTTCAAAAAAATTTTTCCTTGAATTTAAATATACAACTCTGAATAGTTTCTATCACCATCAAGCCAAGTCTTATACTCAAGCCTCACATTTTAAATTCTGCATATAACAGTAGGCATGTTAATCAAAGACATTCATGTATGAAATGCATTTAACTCAAACACTGGAATTAAAGCCCATGACAAATATTAACATTTTAAATTTAAAAAGTACTAAAGGACTTAATTCAAGTAAAATATTATTCAAACAAGTGTTCCTAATGTACCAAAATGAAAGATAGTTTATTTTCATGCCTCCTTATTCCTAATAACATATATTATGCCGAACTGCTGTTATCCCAATGTTAAATGTATTCTGTATTTATTTGCTGTCATTTTCCTATTAAGAGGAAAGCTGTAAATTTTACCTTGAAATTAGATCTTGGATGTGCTTGGTTTGTTAGCCTCACTGAATCCCAAAGTTTTGGGAAAAAGCTTTTCTCAAACTTCCTCTAAAAATCCTACACGAATTTTAAATGTTTATCTGTTGGCTTGGAAAAGATTTAATCACTAGCTAAATTTAACACTGGTTTTGCACTCAAGTCCACAAACACTGCAGTTTTCTCAGACTTCCAAGCTGCACTTTGATTGCTTGGCAGTGCTGTGACAGGTGGCAGAGTAAGCCGTCGTGGAAGATAAGGACGAGCTGCACTGGAGAGAGCAGCTCCGCTGGTTTCAAAGGTGACACGCAGGGAACTCGAGCTGTGTCTTTAATGGCCTCGATATTGACAGCATGTCCGTGACAGGACACTAGGGAATTCGCAGAAAAGCCTAGCAATGGCATCTGCCGTGAGCGATACCAACATCTTACCACCCCACAGAAAGGGCAGAGGCAAAATAAACTTGAGAGTCTCTGACTATTCTGCAGCAAAGTATTACTGGAGAATTTTTCAAAAACACATTTTCTCTAACTTATTAAAATTTCTTATTAGAATTACTTCTTGGGAATCAATTGCAGTATACAAAACCACTAGGCGGCTCTTTCTCCGCCGGCGGCGCTCCCGCCATGAGCCAGCCCTCCTCTTCGCCCTTCTCTGACGGCGGCGCTCCCGCCGCCATCTTGCCCTTCTCTTTCCCCTTCTGCTCCGGCGGCGCTCCATCCGCCATCTTATCCTTCCCTTTCTCTTCCTGCTCCGGCGGCTCTCCAACCACCACCGTGCCCTCTTCCGCCTTCACCGGCTCCTCCGCCACCGGCCTCGACAGCCTTGCCACCCTCACCTTTCCTCCTCCAGAACAGCTACTGGGGGAGTGGAGACGATACAGAGCAGCTCCCGGAGCCACGACGGAAATCAAAGGGACAGCGTACCCCATCCTGGAACGGCTGACTGTCTGGGAGAACCAGCTCTGGTGAGATCGCCAAGGGGCGCGGGCTTTCCCGGGTGGGACGGTAAGTGGCCGGAGTCCCTCCCTTCCTCCTTCCCAGGCCAGCTGGCAGAATTGGGCAGGCGGTCCCCTCGGGCCGCAGCGTCTGGCGCCCCCACCACGCGAGGCCCCCCGGACCAACTGAGAGAGTTGGGTCGGAAATCCCCAGACCACAGAGAACGGTGACCGGGGGATCCCTTCCAAACACGTGACTCCCCGGTCTGGCTGGGAAAGGTGCACTCTCCCGGGCTGTGGCGGCTGGCGCCCTCCCGCCACGCTTGGTGCCCCGGGCCAACTAGGAAATTCGGTTGGGTGCTCTCCCGGGCTGCGGTGGCCGGCGACCCTCCCCACGTTCAGACCCCGGCAGGCACTCTTCCAAGCCGCTTCGGCTGGCGAACCTCCCCCACGGCGAGAGTTTTCCAAAGTTAAAGGACCCACAGCACCTTTTACTGGTGGAACCCACAGACAAACGTGTGCCACGAGCGCCACCTACTGGGAAGGATAAGAAAAACAGAACCCAGAGATTTCACAGCAAAATCTTTCAACCTGTGGGGTCCAACACCCAGGGAAATCTGACTAAATGCCCAGACGCCAGCAGGAGATAATGGATCACGCTCAGAAAATTGAAAATATGGCCCAGTCAAAGGAACAAACCAATAGCTCAAATGAGACACAAGAGCTGAGACAACTAATGCTGAATATACGAACAGAAATGGAAAACCTCTTCAAAAATGAAATCGATAAATTGAGGGAGGACATGAAGAGGATATGGGCTGAACATAAAGAAGAAATAGAAAAACTGAAAAAACAAATCGCAGAACTTATGGAAGTGAAGGATAAAGTAGCAAACATAGAAAAAATAATGGATAGCTACAATGATAGATTTAAAGAGACAGAAGATAGAATTAGTGATTTGGAGGATGGAACATCTGAATTCCAAAAAGAAACAGAAACTATAGGGAAAAGAATGGAAAAATTTGAACAGGGTATCAGGGAACTCAAGGACAATATGAACCGCACAAATATACGTGTTGTGGGTGTCCCAGAAGGAGAAGAGAAGGGAAAAGGAGGAGAAAAACTAATGGAAGAAATTATCACTGAAAATTTCCCAACTCTTATGAAAGACCTAAAATTACAGATCCAAGAAGTGCAGCGCACCCCAAAGAGATTAGACCCAAATAGGCGTTCTCCAAGACACTTACTAGTTAGAATGTCAGAGGTCAAAGAGAAAGAGAAGATCTTGAAAGCAGCAAGAGAAAAACAATCCATTACATACAAGGGAAACCCAATAAGACTTTGTGTAGATTTCTCAGCAGAAACCATGGAAGCTAGAAGACAGTGGGATGATATATTTAAAATACTAAAAGAGAAAAACTGCCAACCAAGACTCCTATATCCAGCAAAATTATCCTTCAAAAATGAGGGAGAAATTAAAACTTTCTCAGACAAAAAGTCACTGAAAGAATTTGTGACCAAGAGACCAGCTCTGCAAGAAATACTAAAGGGAGCACTAGAGTCAGATACAAAAAGACAGAAGAGAGAGATATGGAAAAGAGTGTAGAAAGAAGGAAAATCAGATATGATGTATATAATACAAAAGGCAAAATGTTAGAGGAAAATATTATCCAAACAGTAATAACACTGAATGTCAATGGACTGGATTCCCCAATCAAAAGACATAGATTGGCAGAATGGATTGAAAAACAGGATCCTTCTATATGCTGTCTACAGGAAACACATCTTAGACCCAAAGATAAACATAGGTTGAAAGTGAAAGGTTGGGAAAAGATATTTCATGCAAATAACAACCAGAAAAGAGCAGGAGTGGCTATACTAATATCCAACAAATTAGACTTCAAATGTAAAACAGTTAAAAGAGACAAAGAAGGACACTATATACTAATAAAAGGAACAATTAAACAAGAAGACATAACAATCATAAATATTTACGCACCGAATCAGAATGCCCCAAAATACGTGAGGAATATACTGCAAACACTGAAAAGGGAAATAGACTCATATACCATA
Organism: Tamandua tetradactyla; assembly: GCF_023851605.1. Lineage (NCBI taxonomy): Eukaryota > Metazoa > Chordata > Mammalia > Pilosa > Myrmecophagidae > Tamandua > Tamandua tetradactyla. Next base: position 174,093,029 of record NC_135333.1, read on the forward strand.
ATAGTTGGAGACTTCAACTCACCACTCTCATCAAGGGACAGAACATCTAGACAGAGGATCAACAAAGAAATAGAGAATCTGAATATTACTATAAATGAACTAGACTTAATAGACATTTATAGGACATTACATCCCACAACAGCAGGATACACCTTTTTCTCAAGTGCTCATGGATCATTCTCAAAGATAGACCATATGCTGGGTCACAAAGCAAGTCTTCACAAATTTAAAAAGATTTAAATCTTACACAACACTTTCTCGGACCATAAAGGAATGATGTTGGAAATCAATAATAGGCAGAGTGCCAGAAAATTCACAAATACGTGGAGGCTCAACAACACACTCCTAAACAACGACTGGGTCAAAGAAGAAATTGCAAGAGAAATTAGTAAATACCTCGAGGCGAATGAAAATGAAAACACAACATATCAAAACTTATGGGACGCAGCAAAGGCAGTGCTAAGAGGGAAATTTATTGCTCTAAATGCCTATATCAGAAAAGAAGAAAAGGCAAAAATTCAGGAATTAACTATCCATTTGGAAGAAGTGGAGAAAGAACAGCAAGCTAACCCCAAAGCAAGCAAAAGGAAAGAAATAACAAAGATTAGAGCACAAATAAATGAAATTGAAAACATGAAAACAATAGAGAAAATCAATAAGGCCAGAAGTTGGTTCTATGAGAAAATCAATAAGATTGATGGGCCCTTAGCAAGATTGACAAAAAGAAGAAGAGAGAGGATGCAAATAAATAAGATCAGAAATGGAAGAGGAGACATAACTACTGACCTCACAGAAATAAAGGAGGTAATAACAGGATACTATGAACAACTTTACGCTAATAAATACAACAATTTAGAGGAAATGGACGGGTTCCTGGAAAGACATGAACAACCAACTTTGACTCAAGAAGACATAGATGACCTCAACAAACCAATCACAAGCAAAGAAATTGAATTAGTCATTCAAAAGCTTCCTAAAAAGAAAAGTCCAGGACCAGATGGCTTCACATGTGAATTCTACCAAACGTTCCAGAAAGAATTAGTACCAATTCTCTTCAAACTCTTCAAAAAAATCGAAGTGGAGGGAAAACTACCTAATTCATTCTATGAAGCCAACATCACCCTCATACCAAAACCAGGCAAAGATATTACAAAATAAGAAAACTACAGACCAATCTCTCTAATGAATACAGATGCAAAAATCCTCAATAAAATTCTAGCAAATCGTATCCAACAACACATTAAAAGAATTATACATCATGACCAAGTAGGATTCATCCCAGGTATGCAAGGATGGTTCAACATAAGAAAATCAATTAATGTAATACACCATATCAACAAATCAAAGCAGAAAAATCACATGATCATCTCAATTGATGCAGAGAAGGCATTCGACAAGATTCAACATCCTTTCCTGTTGAAAACACTTCAAAAGATAGGAATACAAGGGAACTTCCTTAAAATGATAGAGGGAATATATGAAAAACCCACAGCTAATATCATCCTCAATGGGGAAAAATTGAAAACTTTCCCCCTAAGATCAGGAACAAGACAAGGATGTCCACTATCACCACTATTATTCAACATTGTGTTGGAGGTTCTAGCCAGAGCAATTAGACAAGAAAAAGAAATACAAGGCATCAAAATTGGAAAGGAAGAAGTAAAACTATCACTGTTTGCAGACGATATGATACTATACGTCGAAAACCCGGAAAAATCCACAACAAAACTACTAGAGCTAATAAATGAGTACAGCAAAGTAGCAGGTTACAAGATCAACATTCAAAAATCTGTAGCATTTCTATACACTAGTAATGAACAAGCTGAGGGGGAAATCAAGAAACGAATCCCATTTACAATTGCAACTAAAAGAATAAAATACCTAGGAATAAATTTAACTAAAGAGACAAAAAACCTATATAAAGAAAACTACAAAAAACTGCTAAAAGAAATCACAGAAGACCTAAATAGATGGAAGGGCATACCGTGTTCATGGATTGGAAGACTAAATATAGTTAAGATGTCAATCCTACCTAAATTGATTTACAGATTCAATGCAATACCAATCAAAATCCCAACAACTTATTTTTCAGAAATAGAAAAACCAATAAGCAAATTTATCTGGAAGGGCAGGGTGCCCCGAATTGCTAAAAACATCTTGAGGAAAAAAAACGAAGCTGGAGGTCTCGCGCTGCCTGACTTTAAGGCATATTATGAAGCCACAGTGGTCAAAACAGCATGGTATTGGCATAAAGATAGATATATCGACCAATGGAATCGAATAGAGTGCTCAGATATAGACCCTCTCATCTATGGACATTTGATCTTTGATAAGGCAGTCAAGCCAACTCACCTGGGACAGAGCAGTCTCTTCAATAAATGGTGCCTAGAGAACTGGATATCCATATGCAAAAGAATGAAAGAAGACCCATCTCTCACACCCTATACAAAAGTTAACTCAAAATGGGTCAAAGATCTAAACATTAGGTCTAAGACCATAAAACAGTTAGAGGAAAATGTTGGGAGATATCTTATGGATCTTACAACTGGAGGCGGTTTTATGGACCTTAAACCTAAAGCAAGAGCACTGAAGAAGGAAATAAATAAATGGGAACTCCTCAAAATTAAACACTTTTGTGCATCAAAGAACTTCATCAAGAAAGTAGAAAGACAGCCTTCACAATGGGAGACAATATTTGGAAATGATATATCAGATAAAGGTCTAGTATCCAGAATTTATAAAGAGATTGTTCATCTCAACAACAAAAAGACAGCCAACCCAATTACAAAATGGGAAAAAGACTTGAACAGACACCTCTCAGAAGAGGAAATACGGATGGCCAAGAGGCACATGAAGAGATGCTCAATGTCCCTGGCCATTAGAGAAATGCAAATCAAAACCACAATGAGATATCATCTCACACCCACCAGAATGGCCATTATCAACAAAACAGAAAATGACAAGTGCTGGAGAGGATGCGGAGAAAGAGGCACACTTATCCACTGTTGGTGGGAATGTCAAAGGGTGCAACCACTGTGGAAGGCAGTTTGGCGGTTCCTCAAAAAGCTGAATATAGAATTGCCATACGACCCAGCAATACCATTGCTAGGCATCTACTCAAAGGACTTAAGGGCAAAGACACAAACGGACATTTGCACACCAATGTTTATAGCAGCATTATTTACAATTGCAAAGAGATGGAAACAGCCAAAATCTCCATCAACAGAAGAGTGGCTAAACAAACTGTGGTATATACATACGATGGAATATTATGCAGCTTTAAGACAAGATAAACTTATGAACCATGTAATAACATGGATGGACCTAGAGAATATTATGCTGAGTGAATCCAGCCAAAAACTAAAGGACAAATACTGTATGGTCCCACTGATGTAAACGGACATTCGAGAATAAACTTGAAATATGTCATTGGTAACAGAGTTCAGCAGGAGTTAGAAACAGGGTAAGACAATGGGTAATTGAAGCTGAAGGGATACAGACTGTGCAACAGGACTAGATACAAAAACTCAAAAATGGACAGCACAATAATACCTAATTGTAAAGTAATCATGTTAAAACACTGAATGAAGCTGCATCTGAGCTATAGGTTTTGTTTTGTTTTGTGTTGTTTTGTTTTGATTTTACTATTATTACTTTTATTTTTTTCTCTATATTAACATTCTATATCTTTTTCAGTTATGTTGCTAGTTCTTCTAAACCAATGCAAATGTACTAAGAAATGATGATCATGCATCTATGTGATGATGTTAAGAATTAATGATTGCATGTGTAGAATGGTATGATCTCTAAATGTTGGGTTAATTTCTTTTTTTCCATTAATTAAAAAAAAAAAAAAAAAGAGAAGGGATAATTGGAGATGAAGGGATACAGACTGTACAACGGGACTGAATATAAAAACTCAGAAATGGACAGCACAATACTACCCAATTGTAATGCAATTATGTTAAAACACTGAATGAAGCTGCATGTGAGGTATAGGTTTTTTGTTTTTGTTTTTTTTGTTTTTTTTTCTTCTTTCTATTATTGTTTTAATTCTTATTCTGTTGTCTTTTTATTTCTTTTTCTAAATCGATGCAAATGTACTAAGAAATGATGAATATGCAACTATGTGATGTTATTAAGAATTACTGATTGTACATGTAGATTGGAATGATTTCTAATTGTTTTGTTAATTCTTTTTTTAATTAATAAAAATAAAAAATTAAAAAAAAAAATGAGGAAGAAATTAAAACATTCTCAGACAAAAAGTCATTGAGAGAATTTGTGACCAAGAGACCAGCTCTGCAAGAAATACTAAAGGGAGCACTAGAGTCAGAACCGAAAAGACAGAAGAGAGAGGTATGGAGAAGAGTGTAGAAAGAAGGAAAATCAGATATGATATATATAATACAAAAGGCAAAATGGTAGAGGAAAATATTATCCAAACAGTAATAACACTAAATGTTAATGGACTGAATTCCCCAATCAAAAGACATAGACTGGCAGAATGGATTAAAAAACAGGATCCTTCTATATGCTGTCTACAGGAAACACATCTTAGACCCAAAGATAAACATAGGTTGAAAGTGAAAGGTTGGGAAAAGATATTTCATGCAAACAACAAGAAGAAAAGAGCAGGAGTAGCTATACTAATATCCAGCAACTTAGACTTCAAATGTAAAACAGTTAAAAGAGACAAAGAAGGACACTATCTACTAATAAAAGGAACAATTAAACAAGAAGACATAACAATCATAAATATTTATGCACCAAATCAGAATGCCCCAAAATACGTGAGGAATACACTGCAATCACTGAAAAGAGAAATAGACACATACACCATAATAGTTGGAGACTTCAATTCACCATTCTCATCAATGGACAGAACATCTAAACAGAGGATCAATAAAGAAATAGAGAATTTGAATATTACAATAAATGAGCTAGACTTAACAGACATTTATAGGACATTACATCCCACAACAGCAGGATACACCTTTTTCTCAAGTGCTCATGGATCATTCTCAAAGATAGACCATATGCTGGGTCACAAAGCAAGTCTTAACAAATTTAAAAAGATTGAAATCATACACAACACTTTCTCGGATCATAAAGGAATGAAGTTGCAAATCAATAATAGGCAGAGTGCCAGAAAATTCACAAATACGTGGAGGCTCAACAACACACTCTTAAACAACAAGAGGGTCAAAGAAGAAATTGCAAGAGAAATTAGTAAATACCTCGAGGTGAATGAAAATGAAAACACAACATACCAAAACTTATGGGACGCAGCAAAGGCTGTGCTAAGAGGGAAATTTATTGCCCTAAATGCCTATATCAGAAAAGAAGAAAATGCAAAAATGCAGGAATTAACTGTCCACTTGGAAGAACTGGAGAAAGAACAGCAAACTAATCCCAAAGCAAGCAAAGGAAAGAAATAACAAAGATTAGAGCAGAAATAAATGAAATTGAAAACATGAAAACAATAGAGAAAATCAATAAGACCAGAAGTTGGTTCTATGAGAAAATCAATAAGATTGATGGGCCCTTAGCAAGATTGACAAAAAGAAGAAGAGAGGGGACACAAATAAATAAGATCAGAAATGGAAGAGGAGACATAACTACTGACCTCACAGAAATAAAGGAGGTAATAACACGATACTATGAACAACTTTACGCTAATAAATACAACAATTTAGATGAAATGGACGGGTTCCTGGAAAGACATGAACAATCAACTTTGACTCAAGAAGAAATAGATGACCTCAACAAACCAATCACAAGTAAAGAAATTGAATTAGTCATTCAAAAGCTTCCTGAAAAGAAAAGTCCAGGACCAGACGGCTTCACATGTGAATTCTATCAAACATTCCAGAAAGAATTAGTACCAACTGTGCTCAAACTCTTCAACATAATCGAAGTGGAGGGAAAACTACCTAATTCATTCTATGAAGCCAACATCACCCTCATACCAAAACCAGGCAAAGATATTACAAAATAAGAAAACTACAGACCAATCTCTCTAATGAATACAGATGCAAAAATCCTCAATAAAATTCTAGCCAATCGAATCCAACAACACATTAAAAGAATTATACATCATGACCAAGTAGGATTCATCCCAGGTATGCAAGGATGGTTCAACATAAGAAAATCAATTAATGTAATACACCATATCAACAAATCAAAGCAGAAAAATCACATGATCATCTCAATTGATACAGAGAAGGCATTTGACAAGATTCAACATTCTTTCCTGTTGAAAACACTTCAAAAGATAGGAATACAAGGGAACTTCCTTAAAATGATAGAGGGAATATATGAGAAACCCACAGCTAATATCATCCTCAATGGGGAAAAATTGAAAACTTTCCCCCTAAGATCAGGAAAAAGACAAGGATGTCCACTATCACCACTATTATTCAACATCGTGTTGGAGGTTCTAGCCAGAGCAATTAGACAAGAAAAAGAAATACAAGGCATCAAAATTGGAAAGGAAGAAGTAAAACTATCACTGTTTGCAGACGATATGATACTATACGTCCAAAACCCGGAAAAATCCACAACAAAACTACTAGAGCTAATAAATGAGTACAGCAAAGTAGCAGGTTACAAGATCAACATTCAAAAATCTGTAGCATTTCTATACACTAGTAATGAACAAGCTGAGGGAGAAATCAAGAAATGAATTCCATTTACAATCGCAACTAAAAGAATAAAACACCTAGGAATAAATTTAACTAAAGAGACAAAAAACCTATACAAAGAAAACTACAAAAAACTGCTAAAAGAAATCACAGAAGACCTAAATAGATGGAAGGGCATACCGTGTTCATGGATTGGAAGACTAAATATAATTAAGATGTCAATCCTACCTAAATTGATTTACAGATTCAATGCAATACCAATCAAAATCCCAACAACTTATTTTTCAGAATTAGAAAAACCAATAAGCAAATTTATCTGGAAGGGCAGGGTGCCCCGAATTGCTAAAAACATCTTGAGGAAAAAAAACGAAGCTGGAGGTCTCACAATGCTGGACTTTAAGGCATATTATGAAGCCACAGTGGTCAAAACAGCATGGTATTGGCATAAAGATAGATATATCGACCAATGGAATTGAATAACATGCTCAGATATAGACCCTCTCATCTATGGACATTTGATCTTTGATAAGGCAGTCAAGCCATGTCACCTGGGACAGAACAGTCTCTTCAATAAACGGTGCCTAGAGAACTGGATATCCATATGCAAAAGAATGAAAGAAGACCCATATCTCACAGCTTATACAAAAGTTAACTCAAAATGGATCAAAGATCTGAACATTAGGTCTAAGACCATAAAACAGTTAGAGGAAAATGTAGGGAGATATCTTATGAAACTTACAATTGGAGGTGGTTTTATGGACCTTAAACCTAAAGCAAGAGCACTGAAGAAATAAATAAATAAATGGGAGCTCCTCAAAATTAAACACTTTTGTGCATCAAATAACTTCATCAAGAAAGTAGAAAGACAGCCTACACAATGGGAGATAATATTTGGAAATGACATATCAGATAAAGGTCTAGTATCCAGAATTTATAAAGAGATTGTTCAACTCAACAACAAAAAGACAGCCAACCCAATTACAAAATGGGAAAAAGACTTGAACAGACACCTACCAGAAGAGGAAATACGGATGGCCAAGAGGCACATGAAGAGATGCTCAATGTCCCTGGCCATTAGAGAAATGCAAATCAAAACCACAATGAGATATCATCTCACACCCACCAGAATGGCCATTATCAACAAAACAGAAAATGACAAGTGCTGGAGAGGATGCGGAGAAAGAGGCACACTTATCCACTGTTGGTGGGAATGTCAAATGGTGCAACCACTGTGGAAGGCAGTTTGGCGGTTCCTCAAAAAGCTGAATATAGAATTGCCATATGACCCAGCAATACCATTGCTGGGTATCTACTCAAAGGACTTAAGGGCAAAGACACAAACAGACATTTGCACACCAATGTTTATAGCAGCATTATTTACAATTGCAAAGAGATGGAAACATCCAAAATGTCCATCAACAGACGAGTGGCTAAACAAACTGTGGTATATACATACGATGGAATATTATGCAGCTTTAAGACAAGATAAACTTATGAACCATGTAATAACATGGATGGACTTAGAGAACATTATGCTGAGTGAGTCCAGCCAAAAACTAAAGGACAAATACTGTATGGTCCCACTGATGTGAATGGACATTCGAGAATAAACTTGGAATATGTCATTGGTAACAGAGTCCAGCAGGAGTTAGAAACAGGGTAAGATAATGGGTAATTGGAGTTGAAGGGATACAGACTGTGCAACAGGACTAGATACAAAAACTCAGAAATGGACAGCACAATAATACCTAATTGTAAAGTAATCATATTAAAACACTGAATGAAGCTGCATCTGAGCTATAGGTTTTTTGTTTTGTTTTGTTTTGTTTTTACTATTATTATTATTTTTATTTCTTTTCTCTATATTAACATTCTATATCTTTTCTGTTGTGTTGCTAGTTCCTCTAAACCGATGCAAATGTACTAAGAAACAATGATCATGCATCTATGTGATGATGTTAAGAATTACTGATTGCATATGTAGAATGGTACGATTTCTAAATGTTGGGTTAATTTCTTTTTTTCTGTTAATTAATAAAAAAAAAAACCACTAGGAGTAAAGTATGCATCTAGTGAAGAGCTTCTGGGTTAAGCTTTCTTTAAGATAAAATGAACCCAGATATGACAGCACCAGCCATAAAAATCAAAGCAAATTTTTTAATTGGCAATGATCTTGATAAACATGGTGGGGAAAATTACAAAAAGCACCAAGTAGATTACCGATTGGTTAGATTTTAAAGCAAAGACAAGTTATAAACATCACTTTTACATAAGCCTGAGGGTTTGAGGTTTTGAGTTAGGCTGATTTGGTCACAGTTTCTAAGAAATCTCGGAAACACAAAACGCCAAGGCTTTTCAATGCGTGGGTTATTTGGAGGTCATATGTACACCTGGCAAACACAACAGGCCAGCTTTTCAAAAACTGCATAAAATGAAGACCACAGTTCATCACCATGTCTGCAATCAAAGCCCAGGAGTAAATAACAGACTGGTAATTCCAAGTTAGGCAAAAAAGGTTAAGCAGAATCTCTGTGCCCGTGATCTTGGGGTTCGCCCCTCTGGAACTTATTCCTTCAGAGGAAAAGCTAAGCCTACTTAAAATTAGGCCTAAGAGTCACCCCCAGAGAACATTTTTTGTTGCTCAGATGTGGCCTAAGTCCACCTGGTAAGTGAACTCACTGCCCTTCCCCCTCTAGGTGGGACGTGACCCCCAGGGGTGTAACTCTCCCTGGCAACGTGGGACAGAAATCCCGGGATGAGCCAGGATTCGGCATCAAGGGATTGAGAAAACCTTCTCGACCAAAAGGGGGAAGAGTGAAATGAGACAAAGTGTCAATGGCTGAGAGATTCCAGAGTCAAGAGGTTATCCTGGAGGTTATTCTTATGCATTACATAGATAACCCCTTTTCAGTTTATGGTGTATTGGAGAGGCTGGAGGGAAGTACCTCAAACTGCAGACCTGTGTTCCAGTAGCCTTGTTTCTTGAAGATGACTGTATAATGATATAGCTTTTACAGTGACTACATGATTGTGAAAACCTTGTCTGATGCTCCTTGAGTAAAAACTATGAGTAACAGGGCAGTGCCCTGGTGGCTCAGTGGCAGAATTCTTGCCTGTTGTGCCAGAGACCTGGGTTCGATTCCCAGAGCCTGCCCATGTCAAAATGGATAACAAATAATAGGGGGACAAAGGTTAAAATAAATCTAGTAGATGGAAATGCTAGTGGTCAATGAGAAGGAGGGGTAAGGGGTATGGTATGTATGAGATGCATGAATTTTTTCTTTTTTCTGGAGTGATACAAATGTTCTAAAAAAATGATCATGGTGACAAATACACAGCCATGTGATGATATTGAGCCACTGATTGTACATCACGTATAGAATGTTTGTATGGTACGTTGTATGAATAAAAATATTGAGAAACCTTCTCAACTGAAAGGGGGAAGAGAGAAATGAGACAAAATAAAACACCAGGGACTAAGAGATTTAAAATAAAGTCAAGAGGTTATCCTGGAGGTTATTCTTATACATTATATACAGAACCCCTTTTTAGTTTAAGGTGTTATTAGAGAGGCTGGAGGGAAGTGCCTGAAACCGTAGAGCTGTGTTCCAGTAGGTACGTTTCTTTAAGATGATGGTATATGATACAGCTTTCGCGAAGGACTGCATGATTGTGAAAACCTTGTTCTGATGCTCCTTTTATCTACAGTATGGACAGATAAGTAAAAAACAGATTAAAAATAAGTAAATAATAAGGGAAACAAATGTTAAATTGAATAGAGGAAAATACTCGTAGTCAATGAGAGGGAAGGGAAAAGTATGGTAAGTATGAGTTTTTTCCTTTTTCTTTTTATTTCTTATTCTGGAGTGATGTAGATGTTCTGAAAAATGATCATGGTGATGAATGCACAACTCTGTGATGACATTGTGAGCCACTGATTGCATACTAAGTATGGAATGTTCATACGTTAAGAATGTTGGCATTGTATGTTGATAAATTTTATTAATAAAAACAAAAAAATACCTAGGACTCTACTGACAATCTATAAATATTCATGCACTAACTCTACTTTCCTAAAACCTGTATCTTCCATAGGGTTCCTAGGCCAGAAAAATCCTGAAACCCACAGGGACCAGCCTCTGCAATATTATCAACTGATTTCATCCTCCTATCCTTCAGTGTTGGTGCACTACAGTCAGAAAGGACACTGCTTAAAGGCCCCTATGGATTGGTGGAAGGATCAAAAGAGGCGGTCATTTAACAAATGACCGTGACTGCTGAATCATTATACTGATATTTCTTTTAGCCGCCAGTGTTTTGGAAGAGCTAGAAGGAAATATCTGAAAAGAATGGTTGCCCATAACCAACTCTAAAATCTGTTCTTACTACCTTTTGAAATGTTTTGAAAATTATTGCTTTTTCTTTCTTTTCTTTGTATGTTATAGATCACAATAAAAACATTATCAAAAACTTAAAAAAGAGTCCAAGTATCCTGAAGTTTACAGTTGATGTGAAGGATGACTTTCAACACTTTACCATATACCTTTAATCACAGAACACTCTTTCTCTCCAAGGTTCTCTTCAATCCTTTCTCGTTCTTTACATCTCCCTGTTCAACTAAATTTGGGAAAGATTTACTGACCTCAAACCATGTGTCAGACACTGCTGGACAGGATGTCACAACAATAAATAAAATCCTAGGACCTTCTTCAAAGAATTTATTATCTATTGGTAGAGGAAGAGGCATAAATAGAGCATTGTGTTGAGTCCACTGATAAAGATATCCACAGGACTAAGACTCAAGACAGAAGGGGCACAGATACCCAATACAATCTAGGGAATCAGAAAGGATTTCTCATCCCCAAAATGTGCAAAACAACATGATAAAATTTGGAGAACTCGAGAAAAGGGTCCAGGATAAGTTGGGTACCTTCAATTCAAAACAAGGAAGGATGCAACCATAATTAGTATGGCACCTAATCCTTTACCAAGTGCTTTTTCAGAACCTTAATTCTTACAATATTATATTATTTCCATGTTACAGATAAAGAAACTAATTTTTGTCTCTGCTACTCTAGAATTTAGAACAGTATCTGGCATACAGTGGTCCCCAATAAAGATTTGTCAAATGGCGGGGGGAGAGGGGGTTGCTTAGGGAATTTATGTAACACTTTTGGGGTTATGTAGTTAATGATGGAGCCAGAACTCAATCCTAGATCTTTTGACCCTCAATCCTATATTTACACATTGACTATGATCTTGAGCCTTATAATTTTACTGTTAACTGGCAACAATCTCAGAAACGCCTACTGTCAAGCAACAAGCCAAGGGCAGCATATTTCCTCCGATTCTTACACTGCACAGACATACTTAAAGCTCGGTCACCTCTGTGGTATATGCTCCCCTTATTTTCTCCAAAGTTCACTTGTCTTTTCTAAGTTACTTTTCTTCCTGCCACGCTGAAGTGTTATCTGCAGAACAGAAAAATCCTCTTGATGACTCTTTCCCCTCTCTCTAGAGTTAAGTGTAAGAGACAGAAAGTGGAGTGTAGGTTATTAGAGGCAGGAGGGAGCAGAATGAAAAATTAACTCATTAACGGGTGTAGGTTTCTTTTTGGGGTAATGGATAATGGTGGTAACAGCACAACATCGTGAATGAGTTTAAAACACTGAATCATATGCTTGGGAGTAGTTGAGATGAGAATTTTTATGTTGTATATATATTATCACAATTAAAGACAGACTAAGGAAACAATGACAATTAAATGAACTATATGATCCTAGCCTGGAACTGATAATGGAGGAGAAAATGCCCAGAAGGGCATCATTGGGACAACTAATAAAGTCAGAATATGGACTATATGCTTTGTATCAATATTAAATTTCTTGAACTTGACAGTTGTATTTAAGTTACAAAAGTGTCTCTGTTCTTAGGAAATGTACATGGGATTGTTAAATATTTGATAAGCATGATATATACAACCTATTCCCAAATGTTTAGAAGATAAATAGAAAGACGATAGAATGATATAAGAAATGTGACAAAATACTAATTGTTGGTAAATTTGGGTATCTGGACGGCGGACATGTTCGGGTTTTATGTATTATATTGTTTTTGTAAATTTCTTCTAAATGTGAAGTTATTTCAAAATAAAAAGGTAAAAAAACATTATGCGTATAAAAATTTCACTTAAAAACATTTATTATATTTTATAGCCATTAAAATTATGATTACTTAAAAAAAGAATCTCAGTCCAAAATATGTACATAATTCCAAAAGAACCTCAAACTTTAAATGTTCACTTTTATTACAGTTTATTTGTAATTTCCACTCACCATTATATTCAAAGCTTATTCAGAGAAATAAACCAGAATCACAACAGCAGAAGATCTTACAGTACTCTATCTCACTTAACAGCAAAAACTATCTTCCAAGTCACATTCAAGAAGCTGATGATACAAGTTTTGGCAGTTTTCAGGAAATAATATCCAAACAATAATTAGATCTCTTCGTATCCATTAATATTTACTGAGCACCTCGCCCTGCAGTTAACATTGCATTAAGAGCTTAAGGACAAGTAGGTTGACATTCAATAAGTTAAAAATATATATATTTAAGATTTACAATATTGTTCACAGAATTTTTAGTATAGTTGTATTTTGAGGCTTCTACTGTTGAGAAATTTGAGGCTCGCGTTGTCTCTCCTTTAGTCCCAACAACTCCGTTTTGAGTTCTCCAGGTTTTGGTGGGATTTCAGGTATTGTCTAGAAAAAACAACACAAGATCACATAGATACCAGTGCTTTCTTAGACCATAATTAACCGTGACCTGAAAGATTTGAAAGCAAGCAAAGAACAAAAAGTCCTCTGCTACTCAGTGATAGATATTATGAGAACCTGTGTTTTGATCTAAGTCCCTTCCCAGCCCTTCATTTATGAGTCTTGACTTAAGTACTACAGGGCTTACAGAGGGATGGCTTTACATAAATATCAATCAACAGGTTCATAAATTTGAATAAACCTTTCCACATCTGGAAATTCATTCAAATCTTTTACTGACTGCCTGCCACGTAACTGGCACTGGTTATTAGGAATCGATTCATTCCAAAATACTACGTGCCTACTGTGATGAAAGGCACAGAACAGGAAGCCAAAAACTACAAAATTTCTTCCTTCAAGGAAAGCCTGAAAAAGTGACTTTTTTTGTAAACTTTATTGAAATGTATTTCACATATCATACAATTCACCCATTTAAAGTACATAATTCAATGACTTTTAGTGAACTGAGCATCCATCCACAATCAATTTTAAAACATTTTCATCCTCCTAAAAAGAAACCCTGTGCCTATTAGTAGTTACTACTTCCCATTTCCATCCAACTCTACCAGCCCTTGGCAAACACTAATCTTTTTGTCTGTATCGATTTGCCTATTCCATACATTACATATAAATGGAATGAAATTATACAGTATGTGTATGTCCACTGTGACTAGCTTTTGTCACTTAGTATAATGCTTTCAAGGCTCATCCACGTAAGGCTTATCATACGTATCAGTAATTCATTTCCTTTTATCATCGAATAATGCTCCATTATATGGATACACCATATTTTATTTATCTAATCATCGGTTGATGGACATTTAAGTCATTTTAACTTTTTAGCTGTTATGACTATGGCCACGGAACATTTGTACAAGTGTTTGTGTAGACATGTTTTCATCTTTCTCTGACAGTCACCTACAAGTGGAGGAACTTGATCATAAGGCAATCCTATGGTCATGTCTGAGGAACTGCCAGACTGTTTTCCGAAAAGGCCACACCTTTCTACATTCCTGACAGGGGTGTATGTGGGTTCCAACTTCTTCACATGCTCCCCAATACTTTGTTATCTATCGTTTTAATTTTAGCCATTATAGTGGGTATAAACTGGTATATCGTTGTGGTCTTGGTTTACATGTCTCTGATGGCTAATAACAATGAGCATCTTCTCATGTGCTTATGGGCTGAGAAGGTGACTGTGAAACAAAGACACGAGGGGTGATGAGAAAGCCTGCCGTGCAGGAGGAGTGGTCCAGGGAGGTGGAACCACAAGTACAGGAGGACCTGAAGCAGGAGTGTGCCTTTGTGTTCGAGAAAAGCAAGGTGGTCAGTACCGAACACTTTGTAACAACTTAGGAGGAAACAAGGCAGAGAAAAAAGGGAGATAAAGCCTCCAATGGCTTTTACTCTGAGATGGGAAGTCATTGAGAAATTGCGAGCAGAAAGGAGTGACATGACCTGACTCCAGCGTAAAAAAGACAACGGTGGCGTCGTTGAGAACAGACCAAAGAGCAATGAGGGTAGAAGCTGAAAGACCAGTTAGGAAGTTATTACAATAACTAGGGTGAGACAGGGTAGTGGCTTGAATTGGGTAGCAGCTATGGAGGTGATGAGAGTGATCAGATTCTGAACGTACTTTCCACATGGAGCCAACGGGATTTGATGAAATGTGCAGTATGAAAGAGAAGTTAAGGATGACTCCCAGGTTTTGGTCTAAACAACTGGAAGAATAGAGTTGCCATTTACTATAAAAGGGAAGACAGCAAGAAGAGGTCAGTGAGGGAAAGATCACAAGCACAATTTTGAATATGCTCAGTGGACATCCAAGTGGAACTGCCAAATGTTCAGGTGATAACCAAATTTGGAGTTCAAGAGAGAAGTCTAGGCTGAAAATAAAATTGTGATACTCTATGAACAGTAATGCCATGAGACTAGATGAGATTGCCCAGGTAGTCAGAGTATTCCACTGTGTCACAAGCTATTCCATGAGTATTCCACGTGTCACATGAGCATTCCATGTGTCACATGATGGGTCAAGAAAGATAAGGACTGATAACTGGCACAAGGGATTTAACAAACATGGAAGTCTTGGTGACCTGAAGAGGCATTTCAATGAAAGCCTGATTAGAGTATACTGTATTTACATGCCTCCACCTCCAGCCTTGGCATACTCGTCCTCTCTGCCTGGAACACCTCCCAAAGTCCCTGCCCCACACCACCCCCCATACTGGCATTACAGAAGTTCTCATTACGCAAAGCCCACGCTGGTGCTGCCTCAAGTGAGCTGAAGTGTATCACTGCCTCCCTCCATGCCCACTCCACTCTGCTTCCCGGTATCTCTGATCAGAGTTAACACCTAAGGCCCTCTATCTTAGCGATTTGGAGGCACATCTATTTCTAGCAACCATCAGCCTATACTGTAAGCTCCCTGAGGGCATGCACTGCAATGTAATCTCCTTATTTCCTATAACCCTATTAATCCTCTACATTATGAAAGGCAGTTAATAAATGTGCTAAATGAATAAATCAACAGACCCTGCTCAGTGCTCAAGGCTAGAAATAAATTCGTTTGTCAAACTATTGTACATATCACTGCAGAATTATTCTGACACAACCACAATCATATCAGAAAACTACAGTAGCTTTCCAATGCCTAAAGTTCAAACATCTTGTCTGGTCTCGTTTTACCCTTTTATCTCCTAGCAATTAATTAATTCTAAAACAAATATAAACAGTTTAGGATAGAGTATGGGGTTTGGGCCAGAGTAACAGGAAAGGTAGGAAAAAAAAAAAAAGAAGTACTGCATGTCTCATTTTGAAGTGAAAATGACTTTCTGAAAACTCAAGATTGGAAACTGGAATAAAAGTCCAAGTAACTTGTTTCACCAATTTCCTCTCTTAAAACTAGTCCTAGGATTTTGATGTTTCAACTCCATTATTACAAGCAAAGTATGTAGGTTGTTTCATGTTCAGTATACTGAGTACAATTTAATCAATTTAGAAGAGCGATTATTTTTTCCAAGTCATGAAAGGGAATTATGTGAAATCACAAGTCTCATACAAAACAACAGCATCCTTCAATTTTCTACAAAGTAATCACAACCACTCTCTTGTACACACACCCAGACACACACCGGGAGTAACTAGAATTCCCAGTACCGCATAAAACTAAAGTAACAATTAGACTTTTATTACCATGCTTTCAATAACAAGCAGAGTACAAGAAGAGAAGAAATTAAACAAAAAATAAACTTCACAGTTTAATCATTGATTGGTCATGAGCCCCAGTGAGTTTCTGACCCTCCTGTCCTCTGTCCAGATTCTTTAGGGAAAATGCCAAAGTGTAGCTCCACCAAAGGCACCTTCCTACTCCAGAGCATCTGCTTACGGTCCCGGCCTCCGCTGTTCCGACAGCGAGTGGGTGGGTCCAGGGAAAGGAGCGCCAGCGCGTCCCCCAGAAGCAGCCCTCAGCAGCGTCCTCTGCTCCGGACCCCACCCAGACCGGCCAGCAGCCGAGCGTGCCAGAGCAGTGGCAGCCACTGCCGCCACCACAGGCGTGGTCAAAGAGCCCAGGTTCCCCTAATGCCAGCAACGCACACAGCTTCTCACACGCGGCAGCCACTCCGGCCAAGTCCGCGGCTCTGCCCGGCTTCGGTCCCACGCTGGCGTCGCCGTGTCACACGGTAACAAAGTCTGTCGCTCTAGTTTTACACGCACTCTAGTGCTCACAGTGACCCGGGGACAGCAGGACCGTCTCAGGACCCCACCCCGGGCACTCTCCCTCGCACGGCCTGCAGGACGTCCCGCCTAAGCTAGCCTGAGCGGCATTCCTGCGGAAGTTCCCACCCTTCCGTCCCAGGAGGCATCCCCGACGCTTCCCCACAAGTCTCAAAGAGAAGTCTGAAGCGGCAAGAAAAAACTAGAATAGCTTGTACAAAAACTAGACGCACCTAAATGTCACTACGGAGCTAACTTACAGAATAGCCGCATTATGAAACAGTACGCGCGGCTGGAAAGAAGACAACCGACATAAAAGAAGGTCTATTCTCGTCGATGTTAGCGCACAGGCAGGGTGCAGCCACGCGTGTGCACGAGCGCCTGCGTACGTGGGAAAACTCCACTCTACGCGTGAGCGCCCGCCACAGAAAAAAGGCGGGGCGGACACGCGACCAGCAGGTGTGGGCAGCGGACGGGGTGCCGAGCGCTGGACCCCCTCTGCACTCCGCCAGCGACGCCAGCGCGCTGCGCTCCCCAGAAGGAACCCCGCTAAAAAGGCCGGCTCCCACCCTGCAGGAGCTCCTCGCGCCCCGCCAGCCCGGGAGCCCCTTCCTTCCGAGCCTCGGTCTCCTCTCTGAAAACACGGGCAGACGCCGCCAGAACTGGACAGACACCCAGCTGCCCTTCGAGACCCCAGTGGTCGAGCCGCGGCGTCCGGCAGCGAGGGGCGCCCCCGAGACCCCGCGGCCACAGCCTGTGCGCGCCCGTGCGCCCGCGTCCTCATCGCTCCGAGCCCCTCACCGCGTCCGCCCGCGTCCTCACCGCTCCGGCTCCCTCACCGCGTCCTCACCGCCCCGGCCCCTCACCGCGTCCGCCCGCGTCCTCACCGCCCCGGCTCCCTCACCGCGTCCTCACCGCCCCGGCCCCTCACCGCGTCCGCCCGCGTCCTCACCGCCCCGGCTCCCTCACCGCGTCCTCACCGCCCGGCCCCTCACCTCGTCCTCACCGCCCGGCCCCTCACCGTGTCCTCACCACCCCGGCTCCCTCACCGCCCGGCCCCTCACCGCGTCCGCCCCCTCACCGCGTCCGCCCGCGTCCTCACCGCCCCGGGTCCCTCACCGCGTCCGCCCGCGTCCTCACCGCCCCGGGCCCCTCACCGCGTCCGCCCGCGTCCTCACCGCCCCGGGTCCCTCACCGCGTCCTCACCGCCCCGGCTCCCTCACCGCGTCCGCCCGCGTCCTCACCGCCCCGGGCCCCTCACCGCGTCCGCCCGCGTCCTCACCGCCCCGGGTCCCTCACCGCGTCCTCACCGCCCCGGCCCCTCACCCCGTCCTCACCGCCCCGGCTCCCTCACCGCGTCCTCACCGCCCGGCCCCTCACCGCGTCCGCCCGCGTCCTCACCGCCCCGGGCCCCTCACCCCGTCCTCACCGCCCCGGCTCCCTCACCGCGTCCTCACCGCCCGGCCCCTCACCGCGTCCGCCCGCGTCCTCACCGCCCCGGGCCCCTCACCAGGTCTGGCCGGTAGCATCTGTGCACCGCCTGGGCGCCAGCGCACATGGCCAACAGGCCGGCCGCGAACAGCTTCAGGTAGGCGGGCCAGGGCGTGCCCGCGGGCATGGCGGCGGCGGGCGGGGACGCCGGGCTCAGGCGGCGCGGTCCCCGCAGCGGCTCCCCCGCCCCCGTCGAGCCGCTAACGCGTTCCCGGAGCGGGGCACCCAGGAGGCCAAGGCCGCAACCGCGTACCCGCTCTCGGCCCCGAAGGCGTCCCTGGGGGAAGAGAACAGGACGCCGAGCCCCGCTGCCCGCGTCGCGCTCTCTCAGCCCCCACAACCCGCAGGCAGCCCCGCGTACCGCGGCGCTCACCAGGGCGCGGAGGACGGCGGAAGCGCGCGGACGGCGGCGGAAGGGCGCTCGGGTGCCGCGGCGGACGGCGCGCGGGCGGAACGAGAGCGCACGGGCTGGGAGCCCCGCCGGACCGGAAGCCGGGACGCCGCGCCGCGAGCACGTGGCCCGGGCGGAAGTGGGGGCAGCCCGAGCCAGGGTCCCGGGCTGTAGGCTCCCAGGCCCGCCCCGGCCTGGGGTCCCCGCCGACCCGCGCTCACACCTCAGCCCAGGTCACTGCGTCGTTTGTCCTTCAGCGCACACGAAAGAAGGCGCAGGCGCCTGGTCCTTCAAGATCGCGAAGCGGTCATCACCCGAAGAGTTTCTCGTCGCCCCGGCGGTGCCCGCCCACCACGCCCACCGCCCCGGCCTCTCGGCCCGCGGTCTGCTTTCTGGACTCTACCGGGTGTGACGCCGTCATCCGCTCATGATGCTGTAGAGCTGTTTGAAGATCCAGTCACGTCGTGTGTATCAGTCGTTCGCTCCTTTTATTGTGAATCCCTATTGTATTTCTATACAAAAATTGGTATATCTATTTGCCTGTTGCGAACATTTTCAGTTGTTTCCAGTTTGCGACTGTTATGAATGAAGCTGCTGTGAAAATTCATATACAAGTCTTGCGAACATATGCTACCGTTTTTATTGGGTAAATACCTAGGAATAGAATGGCTGCGGAATACGATAAGTGTTTATTTAACTTCTTAAGAAACTGCCAACTTCTTTCCCAGTGTAGTGTATGCGAGTTCCGTTTCTCCACATCTTCTCCAGCATTTAAGTCTTATCAGTCTTAAATATCCACCGTTCTGATAACTAGGTAATGGTGTTGCATTTTGGTTTCACTTTGAATTTCCCTCATAATTAATGATATTGAGCCGCGTGTCATGGAAGTTACATTTTCACTGGTGAAGTGTCTGTTCAGATTTTTCACCCATTTTAAAAGTTCTGTTGTTCTCTTATTGAATCTTATTGACTTTGAACTTTTTTTTAAATATATCTGGGTACAGGTACTTCTTATCAACTAGCTATTTGACCTCCAAATATTTTCTTCGAGTCTGTGGCTAGTCTTTTTCTTTTTTTTGTAAGGTGACTTGAAGAACATAATTTTTTATTTTGATGAAGCCCGATATTTGACACTGTTAGTGTCATATCTAAGAAATCCTTGCCTAGCCCAGAGTCACAAAGATTTTCTACTGTGTATTCTTTTGAGTTTGTTTATGGATGCAAGTCAATGGTTTTTTGCTTATGGATATCCGTTGTTCCAGCACCTTTGGATGAAAAGACTATTCCTTCCTCATTGAATTGTCTGGGCAGTTGTCCATCTATTTGTAAACTCCAGTATGAGTCCATATATACATGGACCCACTGATAGGACTGTCTTGATTATTATTGTCTTATAATAATTCTTATAATCAGGAAGTAAGCCCTCCAATTTTGTTCTTTTTAAGAGTTATTTGGGCTATTCTATTCTAGATCTTGCATTTCCATATAAATTTTAGAACCAGATTGTTAAAATTCTAAAATAAATAATAAGACTTCTGAATGCTAATGGGATTTTGAATATGATTGCACTGAATCCAGATCAATCCGGAGGAAATTAACATCTTAATAGTATGTAGTCTTTTGACTCTTGACCCCAATATATCTCTTCATTTATTGAGTTCTTAATTTCTCTCAGCAATGGTTTATAGTTTTCAGGATACAGGTCTTGCACATCTTCTGCCAGATTTATCCCTAGTATTTATATTTTTATATTTTTGTAAATTATGTTTTTTTTAGATTGTTGGTTCTTAGTGTGTAGGATTACAGTTAACTTTCCCATATTGATCTTTTGTCCTGCAACCTTGCAAAACTCACTTATTACTTCTAGTAGCTTTTTTAATTGGTTCTATAGAATTTCCTACATAAACCAACATGTGATCTGCAAATAAAGAATAGGTTTATAGAGTAGGTTTTTTGTAGATGATGTTTATTAGATGGAGGAAGTTCGCAGGGAAGTTTCCTTCTATTCCTAAGCTGTAGAAACTTTTTATCAGAAAAATGGATGTTGCTGTTAATGCTTAATCTGCATCTACTGCAATGATCATGGTTGGTTTGTTTTTTCATCTGTTAATGTGATGAAGTACAGCTGATTTTCAGATGGTAAAGCACTCTTCTATCGTTGATGTATATCCAAGATCTTTTTTACACATTGCTGGATTTGATTTGCTAAATTTTGTTCAGAATTTTTTTCATTTATGTTCATGGGAAATGTTGATGTGTAGTTTCTTGTACTGTCTTTGCTTTTGGTAATATGGGTTTGCCCCATAGAATGAGTTGGAAATTATTCCCTCTTCTTCAATATGGAAGAGTTTGGCAGAATTGGTATTCTTTCTTATTTAAGTGTCTGGTAGAATTTACCAATGAAGCCATCTGAGCCTTGAGTCTTCTTTGTGGGCAGGTTTTTATCTACAAGTTCAAAATTTGTAATAGATATAGGGATATTTGGATTCTTCATTGCTCCTTAAATGAGCTTTGGGAATTTGTATCTTTCAAGTATTTTGCCCACTTCATTTAAGCTATTCAATTTATAGAAATAAAATTGTACACAAATCCCTTATTACTTTTCTCCCTTATTATCCTTTTAATATCTGTAGAGACTGTAATTATTTCACCTCTTTGATCCTCACATTGTATCCTCTTTTCTTCACATTGTATCCTCATTTCTTCACATTGTATCCATCTCGCTCAAGCTATATCAATTTTATTGCTCTTTTCTGATGTCATTGATTTTCTCTGTGATTTTTCACTGAGTTTACACTCTGATGTTTATTTCCTTTTTCTGCTTACTTTGATTTTAATTTGCTTTGATTTATCTAGTTTCTTAAGGTGGAAAGATGAGGTGGTTGATTTGAGACATTTCTTCTTTTCTACTATAGGCAATTAGTGCTCTAAATGTCCCCTAAGTACTACTTTAGAGATACCCCACGATTTTTTATATATTTTCATTATCGTTCAGTTCAAAATACTTTCTAATTTCTCTTTTGATTTTCTTTGTGTCATAGATTAAGTTTGTTCGTTTTTTCAACTCTTTGGGGATTTTCTTAAGATCTTCCTATTGGACAGGGTGTTTTTAAAAAGTTCCATAAAGTTTAGAAGTGTCAAAGATTCAGTAATACTTTAAACAGTCAATATAATATAATCTTGCCGTAACTCTCCATGAAAGCCTTTTCCTGGATCCTAGAATAAAGACAGCACATGGAGCACAGAGCATTAGCCCTCTCCCAGCCAACATGTTACACGAGTGAGAAATGAACCTTTGTTGCTGTAAACCACTAGTATTCTGGAGTTATCTGTTACCACAGAATAAACTAGGGAAAGCTAATAAAGTAGTTGTATTTTTTTATCTCGCAAACTAGAGAAACAGAAAAATCTGTCTCCATTAAGATTTATTTGAGTCCTGTGCAAACATCAGTGATGGAAACTGACAACTAACAACGAAAAACAGCTACAAGAGCCATTGAGAAAGAAAACGGGCGAGTCTGGGAGGCTGTAAGGAGGAACAGATACTTGCGTGACGTGTACTATCACAGATTTCAGACTTCATCCAAATAAGAGAATTTCCATGCAGAGCTTTACCTTTCACAAAGCAGTTTCACAAGCACCCTCATTTTATGTTACGAAACAAGGCTCACGATGACACAGTGGTAAAGCCTTGCTTCCCAGGTTTTCCGAGTTCAAAGTCTCTTTCCTCTACATCCCGTCAATTACTGTTAGCTAATGCAAAACACAGTTTTATGATAAAAGTTTTAACCGTAATCGAGTCTTGGATGGAAAAGACTAGATACATTGGTTCTCAATGAGCTCAAATGCACCCCCCCCCCCCGCCGGCGTCCCAGAAGTCCCCATTCCCACGCCCCGCCCCGGAGGCGTCGGCGCCCGCAGAACAGCTGCGTCAGCACGATGCCCCGCCTACTTTCCTCCGCCACCTTCCCGAAAGGCTCAGCGGCGGAACTGACAATCGAGGAGGGGCGAACGTGATTGGGCTACCGAGCGTCACCTAACGCCCACAAGGCGTGCACTTGGCTCCGCGCAGAAGGAACCGCCGCGCGGACTTGGGGTGGGGGAGGGGAACCAGAAGCTTGGGGAGGAGCTTAAGCGCCAGCCACTGGGCCAGTTCTTGAAGCCGGCGGCCCCAGGGCTCCGGTTACCGTCGTCCGCCGCAGTACACGGGGCTAGGCAGAGGTCAGGCTCTCGTTAGCTTGATAGGAAACTGCTCACGCAAGCGACAGCGGGAATGGAGGCGGACAACGCGGGCAGGTAAAGCCGGGTGGAGCTCCCCCCTCCCCCAGCGCCCCTCGCGGAGGTGCGGCGCGCGCGTGCACGTATGCACACGCATGCGCACGCGGGGCGCTTTCAACGCTGCGGCCGGAACACAAAGGCCGCGGCCGCGCGTGCGCACTGGGGCCTTCGCGTTGGCCGTCAGTGCTCAGGGTCGGTGTCTGGCACCCCCGAGCCCCGCTTCCCCGCCTCCTGTCACATCTAGTTAGCTTTAAAATGCGTTCGTTGCCTACCGTCAGTCTCCGGGTAATCTTTCTTTCCGGTTGCGTTCAGGACAGCAGTTCTCACTCCGTTACCGCGTGGCGAGGTCCGCATAGAGAAGAGGCAGGTACCGGCTCCGGCTCCGAGCGCCTCCGGGGGTCTGTCTTTACGCGAGGAGGTGCTCTGTGGCTTTCCCCGGAAAGTGCAGTGGCGGCACTCGCGAGGGTCGCAGGACAGGTCGTCGTGCTGCGCCCGAGCCGCTGAATTCCGGGAACGTGTGGAACACTCCCGCGAGGGCGCCCCGAGGCCGAGTTTACCGGCGGTCTCGGGGACGAGCGCAGGAGTCTGTCTTTAAGTGTCCTTTGGGGAGTGTTAGATTTGGAGTGGAAATTTTGCAAAAGCAGAACTTTAGAGATTTAGAGTCCTGGCAGAAACCAAATGAGAAAATAAATAATTAGGCACGGTGATAGGGTGTTTAAAAAGAAAAATATTTGAAGATTTGCTTGGAGTAAAATACTACTAAACCGAATGAAAAAGTATTCTGAGGCTCAGAAGCTAAGAGACCCTGAATTTATGCAAGGCACTTAACTTCTCTGGGCCTCCTCGTGTCTGAATTAAGGCCGTCTCTGGAGTCCACTGCTGACATGCTGGGAATCGGTATGTCAAAGGGGGACGCTGACATAACAAAATTGTCTTAGAGTTTGGGAACAGATAAAATGTGGAACAGCCTGATTTTGTGGGTCAAACTCTGGAATAAAATATTCCACTTCTTTCCCCGAAGAACTTTACAAATAAGAGAATTCATCGGAATTCGTGGAATCTCTCTCATCTTTGTGATCTTACTTCAACGGAAAACTGAAAAATGGGTAACACCTATCAGCAAATAAATTACACATTATGAAACCTCATTCAGTGTCTTACAGTATAATATGGGACTCTGCTGTACTGTTTAGTTCAAAGCTGTGGCTTGAATATGCTGTCTTAGCCTCATCCCCGTAGGGCTGTAGAACATTTTTATTTTTTACTTGCAAACTTAACCTTTCAGAGATAATGGAGGGTGCTATGTGGATACTCTGAAATGGAGCTCTAAAATGGCACAAGCCCCAGGAAATTCTGAGAAAGTGGTTCCCTGTCACCCTCCAGTTTGTGCTCATCAACGAATGGAATGCTAAATAGAGTAAATTTACTCTTTAATTTACTCTTTATTTCTAAAGATTTCTTGCAGAAGATTTAAAGAAAAATATTCCATTGATATAGACTCTAAGAAGGGAAAATAGTTCAAGAGTCACAAGAAGCAGTTACACACTAACCCAGACAGGTGAAAAGGAGGAATTATATAAGGGGACCAATAAGGAACGTTTACAAAGATGGGAAATTGGATGCCAAATCAAGAGTGGCATGGACCTCTAAGCCTGTCGACAGGAAAGAGTAGCCCTCGGATGACGTCAGGTTCTCTAGAATTGTTAAAAGAGACCAGATAGGGCTTTCTTGGTTAGATTTGGACAAGAAAGATGAGAAGGGTTTGGATTTTCTGTCCAGGCCTGTGGCATGGCAATGACAGCAGAATCGTAAATATTCAGTTCTGATTTTGGTTTTTTGCCTCCCATCTTAAGAAAAATATTGTCAGCCTGCAAATAGCAGAATGAATGCCCATAAGAAAGCTTTTAGCTGCTCTAATGAAATCATATTTCTTGGCCCAGATGAATTGTACTTTAAGTGAGAGGCCAGATTATAGCAGTCTTTGAATATTTACACATCTTCGCAGTAGGTCAGGGGCCTAAAGCCTGAATGTAAACACATTAGTCCCTTTCCCCCCAAAATGTGGAATCTGTGTTCTAATTTATTGACATTGTTCTTGAACAAATTGCTTGAATTTTTACTTATTAGTAGTTCCTGAGCATTCTTAAAAGAAACTAGTGATCACTGTATTATAGTGTAAGTTCAGAAAAGAGACCTACCAGATTAGGTTCATTCCTTGTGGGATAATGATGCTGGGTGTAACCTGACTAGCTAGACAGCATCAGGGGATGCTGAGAAAAGGAACCTAAAAGGTTTGATCATCTCATGATATCTTTAATTTTTATTAGTTATTGCTATAGCAGGTTTACTATATACCTGGCACTGTTCTGATTGCCCTATGTGTGTTAACAATTTAATCCACAGACCAGTGAGGTTATTGTTGTTTTACAGGTGGGTAAGCTGGGGACCTAGAGAGGTTAAGGACTCGCCCCCACATAGATATAAACTCAGGCGGTCTGGGTCCAAAGGGTACCTCCCGAGCTAACAGCCGTGCTGTGCCTCTTTTCTTTGCGGGCAAGGTGGATAGCAACTGTTGGAAATCAGGTGAAATCTAAACTAGTTTACTGCTGAAAGAGTTGAGGGTAGGCTGCAGAGAGGTCCATCTGTTGTGCCATTTAGCTGTTTCCCTGAATTTGTGGTTTTTCAATAGTTTAACAGCTTCAGGGTGCTAACGGCATGCCCCAGAAGGAATCTGTGGAATTGACAGATGGGCTTAGAATTGAAAATCCTGGCTGGCTGGAAAGGTGAATCATCTTTTACAAAAGGAGGCACGATCCTTTACTCAGATGCAAAAACTCGGTGATCCGAGTGGGAGAGGGAGAGGTAAAGGCGGTTCCCACTGGTGGTAAATTAAGTGTGGATCAACATAAAGCGGGTGTCATGGGTGCTGATAGGGCCCCCAGCACAAGGGAGTTGATCGCACTGCGCGGCTGCAGGCTGGTGAGGCCATAGCTGCAGCATTTTGTTGGATTTTGAGCACCAAAGAATGACCCAATAATGAGGAAACTTGAAGTCATACTGCAGGAGGAGTCGTCGGACGAACTTCAAGTTAATGAGGGTTTTTTTGTCTGTTTTCTTCTATCGGGTAATAAGAATATTGTGATCCACTCTCTTTCCCTTTTTGTTCTGTTAGGAAGCTGTTGAGCTCAGACTGATTTTGACATTCAAATATAGAATACCTCAGAACTACACATTCTGTTTTCCATAGCCTTATTATTCTATTTCTGTCCTAATTTAGCTTATTATAAACTGCCACAGATCTTTATAAAGATTAAGGAATACAGTGATGTTGTAGATAAGTTTCTGAATTTTTTCAAAAACTGATACATAGCTCTAATGATATAAAACCCTAGATTCTTTTTTCTTATTTTTCTCTGGCCAACTATGATTTCTAAAAATTTCCTTTTCAATTTCAGAATTGAATTTCAGAATTTCTGAAGATGATTAATGACCCCTAAATATATAAAGGGCGCAGCATTTTGAAATTTACTTTTGAAGGTTAAGAATCATTTTGTAATATCTTTGGTGCCTCCCTAACGTATACATTTTCAGTTCGGATTTTGTGGCATGCTCAGAAGTGGAACACTTCTTGCACTTTGGAAGCAAGAAACACGTGATCAAGTGGTAGCTTGTCCCCTGACACCATGACAGGCGGGGCACCCTCCTGCATCCGCGCAGCCACCTGCCACCTGCACCCGTCTTCACTTTTATATGTTGAAGCGACAGGGCCCGGCGCCTGGACCCTGCCCCAGCCAGAAGCCACAGCTGGCTTCGCTAGATGTCCACAGGGGAGCCGTCAGGATTCCTTCCTTTAGCCGCCATAGCAACTGCTTGTTCGTGTTTACAAATGTTCAGTATTTCAACAATTTATTAAAGAGGGCCTCTGAGACTAGTAAGGAGGATTATGGAAACAACATTTGTTTTGTACCAGCACCATTGTATGGACTTCACCTCTCATTTTTGCATTTTAACTTCTAACCCTTCTCTACATGTTTTTCCGTATGTGCACCCTTAGTAACAGTTCTATTTTGTATTGTTTCCACTTTAAACTATATGCTTTAAACATTTTCTGTGCTTTTGCAAAATAAAATTATGTAAAATTTTATTATAATTATTAATTAAATTAAATAAAAATAAATTTAATTTTAGCTGTTCTAAATCGCGTGTTCCTGTACTGTAGTTTACTAAATCATTTTATCTCTTTTGTATGATTTGAGAGCAATGTGTTTAAGAGATAAGGCACAAGATAAAGTTTAATATCTTTCTCACTAATTTTTTTTTAATTACAGAATTTGTAGGTTTACAGAAAAATCATTCAGAAAATAGAGTGCCCATCTGTCTGCCCCCCATTACTAACATTTTGCATTAGTGTGTTACCAGTTCTTAATCTTTTATTTACCAGATTGCTTTAATGATAGCTTGAAGTCAAAATGCCTCTCCAGTGGTTTATCCTCTGAGACTGGACCCCTTTTTTTTTCCCACATGGGCAGGCACCGGGAATCGAACCCAAGTCTCCGTCATGGCAGGTGAGAACTCTGCCACTGCGCCACAGTCGTACCACCCTGAATCCCTTTTTATCTTTGAGCATCCACCAGTCTAGCTTAACACCATGTTTAGGCTATTACCCTGTATCTGTCTAGGTCATTTAAGCTGATTCAGGGAATGAGTTGCCTTTTTTTTTAACCATTTTATTGAGATAGGATTTACCTGCCAGTGAAGTTCACCTATTTGAAGTGTACTGGTTGGTCTTTTTAATCTCCACTTTCTGAGCTCACTGTTTTCTTTCTTCACACATCATGAAGAAAACTGGCAAGTAATGGGTCTTGCCACATAAAACAGGGTGTTTTTCTCTTAATAGTAAATGGTACTTTTCCATTTTATTTCCTAGTGTTTTTCTTTCTAATGGTATCATGTGGCACTCAGTAACTTGAGTTGCATAAAATTTGTGTTTACTTTCCTAACTTTGTGCTAATAGTAACAGCTGGGAAAAGTGGTTTAAGATGATCAGAAATATTATTTTGAAATTATTGGTTTTATATTGAAGGCCTATGTTCTTTAAACCTTGACAAAGTTTAAATCATATTCAGAAGAGAAGTTTAGGCTGGTTTCCTCAATGTGGACAGATATTTACAAATTGTTCATTTCTAGTCCTCATTTGGGGCAAAAGCAAAAAACTGACCTAGTAAAGAAACAAATAGGGACTTCCTGGAAGATGGCGGCTTAGTAAGACGCGCGGATCTTAGTTTCTTCTCCAGGACACCTACTAGGGGAGTAGAAACGATACAGAAAGCGCCCAAAGCCACAACAGAGATAAAAAAGACAGCGTACCCCATCCTGGAACGGCTGGCTGGCTGAGAGAAGCAGCTCGGGTGAGATCGCCGAGGCGCGCGGGCCTTACCGGGCGGGGTGGCAAGCAGCCGGAGTTACTCCCTTCCCCCTTCCCGGGCCGGCTGGGAGAATTGGAGAGGCGGTCCCCTGAAACAAAGACGGCTGGCGCCCACACCACACGCAGCCCCCGGACCAACTGAGAGAATTGGATCGGAAACCCCCAGGCCGGGGAGAACGGTGACGGGTGGGGGAGGCCCCTTCCAAACCCGTGACTCCCGGGGAACGTGCACTCTCTTGGGCGGGCCGCTGCCGCTGGCGCCCTCCCGCCACGCTTGTTGCCCAGGGCCGACTAGGAAATTCGGACGGGCTCTTTCCCTGGCTGCGGCAACCAGCAACCCTCCCTGCGTTCGGACCGAGGGCCGGCTCAAGCCGCTTCGGCTAGCGAACCCCCAGGACGGCGAGAGTTTTCCAAAGTTTAAGGTCCCACAGCACCTTTTACTGGTGGGACCCGCAGACAAACGTGTGCCACGAGCGCCACCTACTGGGCAGGATAAGAAAAACAGAACCCAGAGATTTCACAGAAAAATATTACAACCTTGCTGGGTCCAACACCAAGAGAAATCTGAATAAATGCCCAGACGCCAGCAGCAGAAGATAACTGTCCACGCTCAAAAGATTGAGAATATGGCTCAGTCAAAGGAACAAACCAATAGCTCAAATGAGACACAAGAGCTGAGACAACTAATGCTGAATATACGAACAGAAATGGAAAACCTCTTCAAAAATGAAATCGATAAATTGAGGGAGGACATGAAGAGGACATGGGCTGAACATAAAGAAGAAATAGAAAAACTGAAAAAACAAATCGCAGAACTTATGGAAGTGAAGGATAAAGTAGCAAACATAGAAAAAATAATGGATAGCTACAATGATAGATTTAAAGAGACAGAAGATAGAATTAGTGATTTGGAGGATGGAACATCTGAATTCCAAAAAGAAACAGAAACTATAGGGAAAAGAATGGAAAAATTTGAACAGGGTATCAGGGAACTCAAGGACAATATGAACCGCACAAATATACGTGTTGTGGGTGTCCCAGAAGGAGAAGAGAAGGGAAAAGGAGGAGAAAAACTAATGGAAGAAATTATCACTGAAAATTTCCCAACTCTTATGAAAGACCTAAAATTACAGATCCAAGAAGTGCAGCGCACCCCAAAGAGATTAGACCCAAATAGGCGTTCTCCAAGACACTTACTAGTTAGAATGTCAGAGGTCAAAGAGAAAGAGAAGATCTTGAAAGCAGCAAGAGAAAAACAATCCATTACATACAAGGGAAACCCAATAAGATTTTGTGTAGATTTCTCAGCAGAAACCATGGAAGCTAGAAGACAGTGGGATGATATATTTAAAATACTAAAAGAGAAAAACTGCCAACCAAGACTCCTATATCCAGCAAAATTATCCTTCAAAAATGAGGGAGAAATTAAAACATTCTCAGACAAAAAGTCACTGAAAGAATTTGTAACCAAGAGACCAGCTCTGCAAGAAATACTAAAGGGAGCACTAGAGTCAGATACAAAAAGACAGAAGAGAGAGATATGGAAAAGAGTGTAGAAAGAAGGAAAATCAGATATGATATATATAATACAAAAGGCAAAATGTTAGAGGAAAATATTATCCAAACAGTAATAACACTGAATGTCAATGGACTGGATTCCCCAATCAAAAGACATAGATTGGCAGAATGGATTAAAAAACAGGATCCTTCTATATGCTGTCTACAGGAAACACATCTTAGACCCAAAGATAAACATAGGTTGAAACTGAAAGGTTGGGAAAAGATATTTCATGCAAATAACAACCAGAAAAGAGCAGGAGTAGCTATACTAATATCCAACAAATTAGACTTCAAATGTAAAACAGTTAAAAGAGACAAAGAAGGATACTATCTACTAATAAAAGGAACAATTAAACAAGAAGACATAACAATCATAAATATTTACGCACCGAATCAGAATGCCCCAAAATACGTGAGGAATATACTGCAAACACTGAAAAGGGAAATAGACTCATATACCATAATAGTTGGAGACTTCAACTCACCACTCTCATCAAGGGACAGAACATCTAGACAGAGGATCAACAAAGAAATAGAGAATCTGAATATTACTATAAATGAACTAGACTTAATAGACATTTATAGGACATTACATCCCACAACAGCAGGATACACCTTTTTCTCAAGTGCTCATGGATCATTCTCAAAGATAGACCATATGCTGGGTCACAAAGCAAGTCTTAACAAATTTAAAAAGATTGAAATCTTACACAACACTTTCTCGGACCATAAAGGAATGATGTTGGAAATCAATAATAGGCAGAGTGCCAGAAAATTCACAAATACGTGGAGGCTCAACAACACACTCCTAAACAACGACTGGGTCAAAGAAGAAATTGCAAGGGAAATTAGCAAATACCTCGAGGCGAATGAAAATGAAAACACAACATATCAAAACTTATGGGACACAGCAAAGGCAGTGCTAAGAGGGAAATTTATTGCTCTAAATGCCTATATCAGAAAAGAAGAAAAGGCAAAAATTCAGGAATTAACTATCCATTTGGAAGAACTGGAGAAAGAACAGCAAGCTAACCCCAAAGCAAGCAAAAGGAAAGAAATAACAAAGATTAGAGCACAAATAAATGAAATTGAAAACATGAAAACAATAGAGAATATCAATAAGGCCAGAAGTTGGTTCTATGAGAAAATCAATAAGATTGATGGGCCCTTAGCAAGATTGACAAAAAGAAGAAGAGAGAGGATGCAAATAAATAAGATCAGAAATGGAAGAGGAGACATAACTACTGACCTCACAGAAATAAAGGAGGTAATAACAGGATACTATGAACAACTTTACGCTAATAAATACAACAATTTAGAGGAAATGGACGGGTTCCTGGAAAGACATGAACAACCAACTTTGACTCAAGAAGACATAGATGACCTCAACAAACCAATCACAAGTAAAGAAATTGAATTAGTCATTCAAAAGCTTCCTAAAAAGAAAAGTCCAGGACCAGACGGCTTCACATGTGAATTCTATCAAACATTCCAGAAAGAATTAGTACCAACTCTGCTCAAACTCTTCAACATAATCGAAGTGGAGGGAAAACTACCTAATTCATTCTATGAAGCCAACATCACCCTCATACCAAAACCAGGCAAAGATATTACAAAAAAAGAAAACTACAGACCAATCTCTCTAATGAATACAGATGCAAAAATCCTCAATAAAATTCTAGCAAATCGTATCCAACAACACATTAAAAGAATTATACATCATGACCAAGTAGGATTCATCCCAGGTATGCAAGGATGGTTCAACATAAGAAAATCAATTAATGTAATACACCATATCAACAAATCAAAGCAGAAAAATCACATGATCATCTCAATTGATGCAGAGAAGGCATTCGACAAGATTCAACATCCTTTCCTGTTGAAAACACTTCAAAAGATAGGAATACAAGGGAACTTCCTTAAAATGATAGAGGGAATATATGAAAAACCCACAGCTAATATCATCCTCAATGGGGAAAAATTGAAAACTTTCCCCCTAAGATCAGGAACAAGACAAGGATGTCCACTATCACCACTATTATTCAACATTGTGTTGGAGGTTCTAGCCAGAGCAATTAGACAAGAAAAAGAAATACAAGGCATCAAAATTGGAAAGGAAGAAGTAAAACTATCACTGTTTGCAGACGATATGATACTATACGTCGAAAACCCGGAAAAATCCACAACAAAACTACTAGAGCTAATAAATGAGTACAGCAAAGTAGCAGGTTACAAGATCAACATTCAAAAATCTGTAGCATTTCTATACACTAGTAATGAACAAGCTGAGGGGGAAATCAAGAAACGAATCCCATTTACAATTGCAACTAAAAGAATAAAATACCTAGGAATAAATTTAACTAAAGAGACAAAAAACCTATATAAAGAAAACTACAAAAAACTGCTAAAAGAAATCACAGAAGACCTAAATAGATGGAAGGGCATACCGTGTTCATGGATTGGAAGACTAAATATAGTTAAGATGTCAATTCTACCTAAATTGATTTACAGATTCAATGCAATACCAATCAAAATCCCAACACCTTATTTTTCAGAAATAGAAAAACCAATAAGCAAATTTATCTGGAAGGGCA
This sequence comes from Tamandua tetradactyla, assembly GCF_023851605.1. NCBI lineage: Eukaryota > Metazoa > Chordata > Mammalia > Pilosa > Myrmecophagidae > Tamandua > Tamandua tetradactyla. Next base: position 174,125,950 of record NC_135333.1, read on the forward strand.
GGGTGCCCTGAATTGCTAAAAACATCTTGAGGAAAAAAAACGAAGCTGGAGGTCTCGCGCTGCCTGACTTTAAGGCATATTATGAAGCCACAGTGGTCAAAACAGCATGGTATTGGCATAAAGATAGATATATCGACCAATGGAATCGAATAGAGTGCTCAGATATAGACCCTCTCATCTATGGACATTTGATCTTTGATAAGGCTGTCAAGCCAACTCACCTGGGACAGAGCAGTCTCTTCAATAAATGGTGCCTAGAGAACTGGATATCCATATGCAAAAGAATGAAAGAAGACCCATCTCTCACACCCTATACAAAAGTTAACTCAAAATGGATCAAAGATCTAAACATTAGGTCTAAGACCATAAAACAGTTAGAGGAAAATGTTGGGAGATATCTTATGGATCTTACAACTGGAGGCGGTTTTATGGACCTTAAACCTAAAGCAAGAGCACTGAAGAAGGAAATAAATAAATGGGAACTCCTCAAAATTAAACACTTTTGTGCATCAAAGAACTTCATCAAGAAAGTAGAAAGACAGCCTTCACAATGGGAGACAATATTTGGAAATGATATATCAGATAAAGGTCTAGTATCCAGAATTTATAAAGAGATTGTTCATCTCAACAACAAAAAGACAGCCAACCCAATTACAAAATGGGAAAAAGACTTGAACAGACACCTCTCAGAAGAGGAAATACGGATGGCCAAGAGGCACATGAAGAGATACTCCATGTCCCTGGCCATTAGAGAAATGCAAATCAAAACCACAATGAGATAATCATCTCACACCCACCAGAATGGCCATTATCAACAAAACAGAAAATGACAAGTGCTGGAGAGGATGCGGAGAAAGAGGCACACTTATCCACTGTTGGTGGGAATGTCAAAGGGTGCAACCACTGTGGAAGGCAGTTTGGCGGTTCCTCAAAAAGCTGAATATAGAACTGCCATACGACCCAGCAATACCATTGCTAGGTATCTACTCAAAGGACTTAAGGGCAAAGACACAAACGGACATTTGCACACCAATGTTTATAGCAGCATTATTTACAATTGCAAAGAGATGGAAACATCCAAAATCTCCATCAACAGACGAGTGGCTAAACAAACTGTGGTATATACATACGATGGAATATTATGCAGCTTTAAGACAAGATAAACTTATGAACCATGTAATAACATGGATGGACCTAGAGAATATTATGCTGAGTGAATCCAGCCAAAAACTAAAGGACAAATACTGTATGGTCCCACTGATGTGAACGGACATTCGAGAATAAACTTGAAATATGTCATTGGTAACAGAGTTCAGCAGGAGTTAGAAACAGGGTAAGACAATGGGTAATTGAAGCTGAAGGGATACAGACTGTGCAACAGGACTAGATACAAAAACTCAAAAATGGACAGCACAATAATACCTAATTGTAAAGTAATCATGTTAAAACACTGAATGAAGCTGCATCTGAGCTATAGGTTTTTGTTTTGTTTTGTGTTGTTTTGTTTTGATTTTACTATTATTACTTTTATTTTTTTCTCTATATTAACATTCTATATCTTTTTCGGTTATGTTGCTAGTTCTTCTAAACCAATGCAAATGTACTAAGAAATGATGATCATGCATCTATGTGATGATGTTAAGAATTAATGATTGCATGTGTAGAATGGTATGATCTCTAAATGTTGGGTTAATTTCTTTTTTCCGTTAATTAAAAAAAAAAAAAAAAAGAGAAGGGATAATTGGAGATGAAGGGATACAGACTGTACAACGGGACTGGATATAAAAACTCAGAAATGGACAGCACAATACTACCCAATTGTAATGCAATTATGTTAAAACACTGAATGAAGCTGCATATGAGGTATAGGTTTTTTGTTTGTTTTTTTTTTTGTTTTTTTTCTTTCTATTATTGTTTTAATTCTTATTCTGTTGTCTTTTTATTTCTTTTTCTAAATCGATGCAAATGTACTAAGAAATGATGAATATGCAACTATGTGATGTTATTAAGAATTACTGATTGTACATGTAGATTGGAATGATTTCTAATTGTTTTGTTAATTCTTTTTTAATTAATAAAAAAAAAAAAAAAGAAACAAATAGGCAAATAAACTGAAAGAGAACCTAAAGTTAGATTGGACAGAAGGGGATCTTTGTGACAAGATAATGAGGTATTAAAGGTAGGGCTACATATTCTATTTGTGGCCCTTTTCACTCTTTGTGGGCTGGAGGCCTTTCAAGTCTCTCTACTAGAAAATTCCCCTAATCTCATTTCAGAGAAAACACCAAATGACTTGACAGAACTTGTTTTATTCATGGGACATCTTGTCATTAAACTGTGTGAGAGTTAATTAATGTTTGGTTAGGAGACAACAGTGTAAGTTGAGTGACTTTATAAATTCAGGAATGGGGCTTCCTCCTCTCTCTTCTCTGCAGTGATCTACTCTAGATAGTACAGTCTGTGTCAAAATATTTGGATCCTGAAGGTTATTTACAGCTGATGGTTTAAGCTTACATTTAGTTACATTTTTTGATCGTTATATTGTACTGAATTGTTCTTTCAGCTACTCTCTTCAGCAAGCTCAAGCTTTTTATACGTTTCCGTGTCAACAAATGATGGCTGAAGCTCCTAATATGGGAATTCTGAACGAACAGCAAATGCCAACAGAAGTTCCAGTTCCGGCTCCTGTTCAGGAACCAGTACAAGGTAGTTTCCATGATAAGAAAATTAATGATTGCGTTAGTCAACTTATTTAGCAAAGGTGTTTTGTGTTTTCTGTTTTGTGTTTTTTGTTTTGCATGGGCAGGCACCAGGAATCGAGCCCAACTCTCTGGCATGACAGGCGAGAACTCTGCCTGCTGAGCCACCAGGGCCCATCCTTAACAAAGGTTTTAATGATGTTAAAAATTTGGTTCCATTTGTGAGACAAACTTATGTTTAATTCCTGATTCTGGCTCTTATTAGCTGTTTGATCTTGGGCAAGTTACTTAACCTCTCTGAACTTAGTTTTCTTCTTGCTGCCACTGGGTCCATGCTGTCATTATTTCTTACGTGAATTATTGCAGTGGCGTCTTTTTCATTTAAACATTTTTTATTGTGAAATATATATGCAGAGAAATTATAGATTTCAAAGTACATTTTAACAAGTAATTATAGAACAAACTCAAAATATGATGTGGGGTACAGTTCCACAATGTCAGGTATTTCCTTTCGCTGCTCAAATACACTGAGACTAAAAAGAAGCCACCATATGATTCAGTAGTCGTGCTTTGTCAGGCACTATCTATGCTGCTACAGCTCCTCCATCGTCTTTGATCCGTCTCCCACTCTTTCGGGGTATTTGGGCAATGACCGCTGACCTTCTTCCTGTTGGGAGAGGTGATGACATTAGGGGGTGGGGAGATGGTCTGGTTGATGCTCTTGGAGACACTGGTACCTCTGGGTTTCTGGGCTTATCTGGCCTAGGAACAATCTAGAGGTTTTAGGTTTCTGAAAAACAAACTGAGTGAAACTATTATAGGGTCTGAGATGGAGCCCTGGATGTTCTTTAGGGTTTTCAGAATACTGTTTGTTGGTTGGGGCTTGGCATACCATGGTAATTGGCAGTATCTCACTGAAGTTTGCGTAAGAGTCACCTCCAGAAGAGCCTCTCGACTCTATTTGAACTCTCTTAGCAACTGGCACCTTATTTTGTTGCTTTTCTTTTCACACTTCTGGACAAGAAGGCATTGTCAATTCCATGATGCCAGGGCCAGGGTCATCCCTGGAGTCATGTCCTATGTTGCCAGGAGACTTTCACCCCTGGGTGCCGTGTACCCATGGAGGCTAATGAGTTTATTTGCAGAGTTGGGCTTAGAAAGAGAGACCACATCTGAGCCACAAAAGAGGTTGTCTGGAAGTGACTCTGAGGCATAACTATAGGTAGGCTTGCTTTCCCCCTTACAGAGATGAATTTCGTAAGAGCAAGCCTCCAGTTCGAGGACTTGGCATCTTAACTTGGGAGTCCCTAATGCTTGAGAGAGTATCAGGAATTTTCCAGGTGGGGAAGCTTAATAGATCCATGTTTTTTTACCTCCAATCATCAAGGGACTTTGCAAATACTCTTATTATTTGCCCAGCATACTCTGGGGTATATCAGAGTATTGCATTAAGCCATACAGAATGACAGGATCTCATTCCCTATTCTGGGTTCCATGTGTTTGGGTTGTGTAAATGATGCAGTAGCCTCTTAACTGTTTTGCTCCTGCCACCCTGCCCTCAGTCTGTTCTCTCTGCAGCAGCTGCAGTCCCCCTGTTACTGTGTAAGTCAGATCGTATCATTCCACAGCCCCTTAGCCGCGTTCCTTTACCCTAAGAGAAGAAATACAGTCCGTACTGAAACCTAAAAATGCTACCCCCCATCTCTCTGCCCTTTCTCTGATCTCATCTTCTGCCTCTGGCCACTAGGCTTGCTGTGTTCAGCCACACTGGCCATCTCACTGTTCCTTGAACACGTCAAGTATAGTCTTACTTTAGGGGCCTTGCACTGGCTGTTGGCTCTCCCAGAAACACTTCTCTCTGATGGCTGCATGACTCCTTCAGCACCTTCTAGTCTTTGTCCAAATGGTGCTTTCTTGTAAAGCCTCTCTTGACCCCTCCCACACTCCTAAAGCCCCTTACCTTGTGTATTTTTTTCCTAGCATTTATCACTTACTAGTATGCTGTATAATTCACCTATTGATTGTGTTTACTTTCGGTTCTTCCTGTTTGTTGTCTGTTTTTCTGTTAGTGTTAAGTAAGCTCATGCCTAGCACAGAGCTGGTGGTCAGGACGAATGAGTAAGTGGTTGCACAGCACACCTCAGAGTTAGTTAGATGTGAGAATTCATCTAAAGGCTTAAGCCCATAGCAGACACTAAAATATTCATTTACTTATCCTATGGATTGTGTGTGGAAATTCATTTCAATGTTTTTTAAACTTAGCTATGTTTTCTTCTGGAAACAATGTTTAACATGACATGAGTGGCCTCTGGACCACTTAGCAAAACCCAAGTACCTATAAAGTTCTTGAAATAAAGAGTTACCTTAATCCACAAAACCTAACAGTTCCTTTATTTAACAAGCACTTTTTCATCCTTAGTCTGTGCCAGGCACTGTGGTAGTTCTAGGGAATAAAAGAGCCTTGGCCCTGCCCTCAGATGTCTCATAACCTCACAGAGGGAGAGTACTCTGCATAGGCACCCGTCTCCCCGCAGCCCGCTCAGGGTGCTACCTGAGCTCCCAGGGATGCCGCCTGCCTTGGTGCAGCGTCTTCCCGGGGCAGATGGACCACCTGGCGCTCTGGGACACCAGGCTGAGGAGACTTGATCCCTGCGAAGAAGGGGCCGAGCAGGATCCGGGGCCGAGGGAGCAGCATGTGCCGAGGCGCGCCTTGAGGAACATGGTCAGAAACTGAAAGTGACTCTGCGTGAGTTTGCGTTATAGGGAGGAAATGGGAGCGGTGAAGCTCTAAGGGATGGCGCATTTTACGTTTGTATTTTATCTGAAGAACTTATGTTGTATCCTGAGGGCATATTAGGGAGCTCTTAAAAGAGTATAAACATATTTTAAATAGACTGGCATTTTAATTTTAATAAGACCAGACTGAAAATATTATCGAGGATCGACTAGGTGGTAAAGAGCAAAGCGGAATTTGGAGGCAGAGAACAGATTAGAGACTGTTGGAGTAATCTGGGCCAGAAGTGAGGAGGACCTGAGCCGTGGTGGGCAGAGGGGGTGGACTGAGCCGTGGTGAGGACACTCGGGGGGTGGACTGAGCCGTGGTGGGCAGAGGGGAAGGCCAGAGGCGGGACACTCGGGGGGTGGACTGAGCCGTGGTGGGCAGAGGAGAAGGCCAGAGGCAGGACACTCGGGGGGTGGACTGAGCCGTGGTGGGCAGAGGGGGTGGACAGAGGCGGGACACTCGGGGGGTGGACTGAGCCCTGGTGGGCAGAGGGGGTGGACTGAGCCGTGGTGGGCAGAGGGGGTGGACTGAGCCGTGGTGGGCAGAGGGGGTGGACAGAGGCGGGACACTTGGGGGGTGGACTGAGCCCTGGTGGGCAGAGGGGAAGGACAGAGGCGGGACACTCGGGGGTGGACTGAGCCGTGGTGGGCAGAGGGGGTGGACAGAGGCGGGACACTCGGGGGGTGGACTGAGCCCTGGTGGGCAGAGGGGGTGGACTGAGCCGTGGTGGGCAGAGGGGGTGGACTGAGCCGTGGTGGGCAGAGGGGGTGGACAGAGGCGGGACACTCGGGGGGTGGACTGAGCCCTGGTGGGCAGAGGGGGTGGACAGAGGCGGGACACTCGGGGGTGGACTGAGCCCTGGTGGGCAGAGGGGGTGGACTGAGCCGTGGTGGGCAGAGGGGGTGGACTGAGCCGTGGTGGGCAGAGGGGGTGGACTGAGCCGTGGTGGGCAGAGGGGATGGACTGAGCCGTGGTGGGCAGAGGGGGTGGACAGAGGCGGGACACTCGGGGGGTGAACTGAGCCGTGGTGGGCAGAGGGGGTGGACAGAGGCGGGACACTCGGGGGTGGACTGAGCCGTGGTGGGCAGAGGGGAAGGACAGAGGCGGGACACTTGGGGGTGGACTGAGCCATGGTGGGCAGAGGAGGTGGACTGAGCCGTGGTGGGCAGAGGGGGTGGACAGAGGCGGGACACTCGGGGGGTGGACTGAGCCCTGGTGGGCAGAGGGGAAGGCCAGAGGCGGGACACTCAGGGGTGGACTGAGCCATGGTGGGCAGAGGGGGTGGACTGAGCCGTGGTGGGCAGAGGGGGTGGACAGAGGCGGGACACTCGGGGGTGGACTGAGCCGTGGTGGGCAGAGGGGGTGGACTGAGCCGTGGTGGGCGGAGGGGTGGACTGCCTGGGCGTAGTCCTGTCTTCCTGAAGGAGAGGCAGGGGAGGAAGAGGAGTCTGGAAGTGACTGGCGGTTTCCCAGCATGAACAGTTAGGTGACGGAGGCGCCATTCACCTCGCCAGAGAATTAGAAGAGCACTTTTTGAGGATTAGGAGGTAGAAGGTCATGTTTTCACCAGTGTAGCAGTATTTGCATGAGAAATAGGTTGAAATTTTCAGTTTATGATTCCAGGAACACATCTGACTCCATTGCAATAAAGGTAGCATCTGCCCTTGTTCTCCTGTTTGTTTTCTAGGAAGGGAGCACTAAAACTTCCCCAGCTTTAAAGCAGCAGTGGTGAATCCCTTGGCATGGAGAGAGGCTAAAGCAGCAGGAGGCAGGGGAAAGGAAGGACTGTCTTGTTCCTAGGTGGTTTGGTTGGGAAAATGCCAAAAACGCATAGGCTGGGATTGGGAGCTGAGAAATTGGAAGGGATGTTGAAGAAGCATGGGTGAAAAAGCCAGGGCTTCTTGTGGGGTAACTTTAGTTCATCGATGGTCAGGGAGTGACTGTGCCCCACCACCACATTGGGCACTGTCTGGAGTCGTTTCTGACTGCCCTGATGGACAGGGTGCTGCTGGCATCTGTTGGCTGGACAGTAGAAAAGCTGTCTGACCTTTATAGTGTACGGGATAGCCCTCCACAGCCAGTATTGTCCAGCACAGAATATCCTTAGTGCTGAGGTTGAGAAACTCTTGTTTAGGTCCTGAGATCAGATCCCTAGTCTTGATTTTTCAGAAATGCTGCCAGCCCAGAGATTTCATCCTCAGCACCTCTGAGTTCACCTCTTCGGATATGTGGGACAAAAGATCCACTCACCACTCACAATTTTAGAAACAAGTACACAAGCCACTTGAGGTTTTCTGCTGGAAATTATGGAGAAACTGGGTTGAAAGGTTTCCCTTCCTTCTTATTTTTCTCTCTTTCATTTGTTTACTTATTTACCTATTAATGTGCTTACAATAAGAATTCCTGTGAAGGTGGTATCTTGTACCTTTTGTATCTTGGGGAGGCCAGGATGCCAAATCAGATTTTCTGGAAAATCAATCTGTAATTATCATGGACATTTAAAAGGGAGGGAAAGTGAAGGATAGGGTACAGGAACCCAGTTCTTTGGGGAAGGACAATATTGCAGAGGGAATGATACTGGAAACGAGGAGAGCGTAGTTTTCGGGAGAGGAGTAAAAAGGGTGTTGATAGGGTGATTGTCTGGGAAAACTGCCTGAGGTTTATATGTTAAGATTTCCTGACTCTGCCTGCTGGAAACCATTATGTTCCAGAAGCTCCAAAAGGAAGGAGGCGAAATCCCAGAACAACAGAACCCAAAAAGCCAGTGGAACCCAAAAAACCTGCAGAGCCAAAAAAATCTGGCAAGTCCACAAAATCAAAAGAAAAACAAGAAAAAATTACAGATACATTTAAAGTGAAAAGAAAAGTAGACCGTTTTAATGGTGTTTCAGAAGCTGAACTTTTGACCAAAACTCTTCCTGATATTTTGACGTTCAATCTGGACATTGTGATTGTAAGTATGTTTCTTACTTGATTTTATAAATAGTATTGCTGGATTAGTACTTAGAAATTATTATCTTTGCAAATAGAATTTTGCTGAAAAAGAACCGTTTCTAAGAATCCCTCTTTCGTGGTCAGTTGTGTCACCTTCGTGAAGTGTGTTGCATGGGAGTATTTAAGGGATGGGCTCTATAGTTGGTCTGTCTAGGTCCAAATCCTGCCAAGAGGTGTGAGCTTAGGCCTGCCTGAACCTTTCTGTGCATCACTTTCCTCATCAGTAAGACAGGAGTGATAATAGTATCTCCTCATAGGCTTTCAAAGATTAAGTGAAATAATCCATGGGAGTCATTAGCGTGTGTGACACCTATGAGTAACCAGTAAATGTCCTCAGTCTGAACTTTGATTTTTGTCAGTAACTGTCAAAAACTTGAGCATGTGAACTTCAGGGTAACAACTGTGTAGGGAATCGAGAACCAGACTTGTGGCTGGACATGGGCACAAACATTGATTACTCCAATACTTTTCTCTTTCCAGACTGAAGGCAGCCCAGTTTGGAAGGGATGAGGGGAGCAGGGAGAGCCTGGGGATATGAGGTATTGAGACTGGTTTTTATAAAGATGAGCAAAACTTAATATAAAGGAAATCTTTTCCCTGAAAGTAGAATATTTTGTCCAGATCAAGAGCCAGTAAGGAATATTGTATATGATGCTGGATTAAATTTATATTTTAATAAGTCAGTTTTGTTCACCCCTCCTCTGTAAAACCTCTAAAGCTCTAAAACTTATTAAGCCTGAAATACATAAATATTTTGCTTTGTAGATTGGCATAAACCCAGGACTGATGGCTGCTTACAAAGGGCATCATTACCCTGGACCTGGAAACCATTTCTGTAAGTGGTTACCTTTCTTACTACTTTACTTTTAAACTAAACATCTTTGTTAATGGCTTTTTTGTTTTTAAACCAAGTTATGTTTACAAAAGGAGCCTGTAGGTGTGTGTAAAGGTACATACATTTTTTTAAAATTGTACATAGACACACTAAAAGTAAATAGTACATTTTTGTGGTATTGTAGACAGATGTTCTAGTTTGCTAGCTGCCGGAATGCAACATACCAGAGACAGATTGGCTTTTAATAAAAGGGGATTTATTTCGTTAGTTCTTCAAAGGAAAGGCAGGTAACTTTCATCAGAGGTTCTTGCTTACATGGGAAGGTACAGGGTGATCTCTGCTGGCCTTCTCTCCAGGTCTCTGGGTTCCGACAACTTTCCCCAGGGTGATTCCTTTCTGCATCTCTAAAGGCCTGGGCTGAGCTCCGAGTGCTGAGATGAGGTCTGCTGAGCTGCTTGGGCTATGCTGTGTTGCCTTCTCATTTAAGCACCAGCCAGTTAAGTCAAACGTCATTCACTGCAGCAGGTACACCTCTTAGCTGACTGCAGGTGTAAATCAGCAACAGATGAGGTTCACGTACCATTGGCTCACGTCCATAGCCACAGAACTAGGTGCCTTCACCTGGCCAAGTTGACAACTGAATCTAACTACCACGACAGAATAACTGCCCTTTCCAGATTTCTGTAGATTTATTTCCTAGAAGAGATGTGAAATGCTGATCATTGGCAATCAAGTTGTAATAGTTGGGAGATGCTGTGATTGGAGACATTCTCTACAGACAGTTTATATCTAGTAAAGAATAGTATTACAAGCCCTCATCCTGTTAGAGTGACCGTTACAGCCGAGTGAAACTGCTGTAGCATCGTGCTAGCTGGGAGTTGTCCCCTGTGACCGTGCCTGCAGCGCAAGGCGTGTGGGGGGCCCTACCCAAGCTCTAAAAGCACCCCTTGAGGGCAGGCCCCGATGGCTCAGCAGGCAGAGTTCTTGGCTGCTATGCTGGAGACCCGGGTTCAGTTCCCAGTGCAACTGGTACCATGGGTTTTTAGAACTAATAATGTACTGTCTTAGTATTAACAGGAATTTCTAGGGACGTTTAGACTTCTCGTCTTCCCTGTGAAGGGGGTTGAGGTTGTGTCTGTTGGTTTATGTTCCTGTGTCTGAGTATATTCAGGAGGCAGGAGTTGGCGCCTCCCGTTTACTGGAAGGACATTTACAGTGTCAGTTTCCTCCACTGACTGACAGGGTGTTTGGTCTCAGACTGACATTTGCCTTAACGCCCTGTGAAAAAGCCTCTGTTCTCTGAGTGAAAGGGAGATAATCACAGTGTCTCACAAGATAGGTGAGATGATTCCGTGAGAAAACACATGTACCTGGCGCACAGTAATTGCTCAATGTAGTAGCCGGTGCATGTTATTAGTTTAAATAAAACAACGTTCTTCTGTTTTGGTTTGGTTTTTTCGAGAATAGGCTACCACATCCATTTGTTGGGAGAAAAACATTTGACCTTCCACAGAAGGTCACTGAGTGCCTCACTTTCCCACAGGGAAGTGTCTGTTCATGTCAGGGCTGAGCGAGGCCCAGCTGAGTCATGTGGATGACCACACCTTACCAGGGAAGTACGGCATTGGGTTCACCAACATGGTGGAAAGGACCACGCCAGGCAGCAAGGACCTTTCCAGGTAGATACCTGACGTTTCTCTTTAAAGATTGGGACCTCGACCCTGGCGGTGCCTCCATACCCTAAGAACGAACCCATGTTTCTAGGCCAGTGGAGCTCAACAGACGTGTGAGCTGATCGTTCATGGAAAGCTGTCTGGATTTAGCATATTACAGATACTGCCACATTTATACTTTGCATTTAAATTCAATTTTAGTAAAGAATTTCGTGAAGGAGGACGTATTCTGGTGCAGAAATTACAGAAATATCAGCCACGAATAGCAGTGTTTAATGGAAAATGTAAGATTTACTTTTAAATTTGATTTTTTTTTCTGTGCTAACATTATGGGCAATATAAATATGTTTGTATTTCATTTTAGGTATTTATGAAATTTTTAGTAAAGAAGTTTTTGGAGTAAAGGTTAAGAACTTAGAATTTGGGCTTCAACCCCATAAGATCCCAGATACAGAAACTGTAAGTTCTTAAAATTACACTTATGAATCAACCAAATATGAATTTTTTTCTTTGTCCTAGATGTTATAATTTATGCTATCAAAAAAACACACTGTATTTTGTTGAATAATATATATATGTATCTATCAACCTGCAAATTAATGCAAATTCCATTAGAGTTTTATTAGAAAAAAAAATCTTTGTCAGCTGTGTCTTAATGATGGTATTAATACACCAATATTGGCTAAATTATTGAGTGTAGCCAACTCATACTACATTCAAAACATTTAATGTACTTTTCAGATTTAAGTGTTTTTGCCCTTTCTCAGTTGTGGAGCAAACATGTATATATAGATTTGATCCTGACTCATAAAACTGCTAATTGCTCCTTGTTTATAACTTCACTTCATTTTAGAGTCCTATAAATAGTACTGCCTAGTTACAGGTAGGCATCCAGCCAACCTGATTGGCATTTGGCAACTTGAAATAGCACAGCGGTCTTCAAATTCTGTCAGATCTTCTATAAATACCTGGTTCAAATTTTGCTTTTTGAGATATAGTTTTCAGTTTTAACAATTATTTTTTTAAGATAATACATGCATAGATCTATGTGTTTTTTGTTTTGTTTTGTTTTGGAGTGCATGGGTTGGGAATCGAACTTGGGTCTCCTGCATGGCAGGCGAGAATTTTACCACTGAGTCCCTGCTGTATACGTTTTAAATGACAAAACACCACCGTGCCTTAAGGTGTTTGTGGAGACCTCAGAATATGTTTCTCCCACTTAAATGCATTTGAGCATTTCCTTTTAATATCTCTTCTGTTTTTAACTGCTTATAAATACATGATTGATGTGGTAAGATGGGTTATAGCCTTGGGCTTCCTTTGAATTGAGATGCCCTTGTCTTCTTGGGTAAAATTGTGCACATGGGTTTACTGTTCCTCTGGTGAGCTGCATCATTGTCTGTCAAGGACCAGAAAAGGCTCGGTTACACCTCTCAGATGCGTGTAATCTTGGTAGTACAGTCAGTGGACTTGAATCACATCGTAATAGGTAATTTTAGCTCTTATAATAAGCTACAGATACATTTATCTTTTAAAACATTCCTTACAGAACATAAGCAGTTGTTATGTGTTAGTGATCCAGCTGGGAAACAAAAAGATTCTTTCTTTTTCAGATTTCTTTATCACTATATGTGTTAGTCAGGGCTCTCTAGAGAAACAGACCCAAAGTAGAGATGTATAAACAGGAGATTTATAAAGCTGTCTCACACAAGTGTGGGGAGGGAAGAGTCCGCAATCCGCAGGGCAGGCTGTGAAGCTGGCGGCTCCGATGAAGGGTCTGGATGAACTCCACAGGAGGCTCGCTGGCTGAAGAAGCTGTGAAAGTCTCTCTTCTTCCTTTAAAGTCTTCAGCTGATCGGATGATCTCCATTGTGGGAGACACGCCTTAGCTGATGGCAGATATGATCAGCCACCCGTGCAGTTGACTGACTGATGACTTAACCAGCCACAGCATATCCTTAGAGCGGTGGTCAGGCCACTGCTTCCTGACCAGACAACTGGGTGTGATCATGTGGTCAAGTTGACACCAGAACCCAACCATCACATTATGATTGAAGAATATCTTGCAATTAGAAAATAAAATAACGCTATATAAAACCTGGTACTCTTTGCACCTACGTATGTTTATAAATCAGGATTCTCTAAATGTTGCATAACCAAAACAAAGTAATTTATTTTTTCTATAATGCATAATATGAAGGAATTTTAAAATTGTAGCTAATATTCCTAATCAATCAACCTCAATCTCATTTATATTGTCAGTGGAGAAGTGGATGGATTCAAGCTCTGTAAACGGCAGTTTGTCACCCTCAGCCAAAATGATAAATGCCCATATCTTTCTCCCCAGCCATTCCACTTCTAGGGATTTATCCAACAGATGTGGCCACACATACTTGAAATTAAATATGTACAAGATTATTCACTGCAGCTTGCAATAGCAGAAGACTGGAAACAGTCTAGATGTCCACAGTTGGGTCTGGTTAAACAAATCATGAAATTTATTTAACTGTGAATTATAAAGCTATAAAAGAGGAAGTTCTTTATATTCTGATACAGACAACTGATAATAGAATTATCTTTGTGACACATTGAATAAAGCAAGGCCCAGAACAGAGACTGGGTGGGGCCTATTCCCATGTGAGTTTTTCAAAGAGGTGAGGGAGAGCATCTCTTAGGCACCTTTGGTTGTCCGTTCACACACACCTGCGAAATTCACAGCCTTGGTTGTCTTTAGGGAGGGAACTAGGCAGCCAGGTCCAGGCTGGGGGGAACCTTTCATTGTGTACCAGTATGCCCATTTGTGTTATATATTATGAACCGCATATTTGCTATTAAAATATAGAAAAGACATGCATGGGGGGGATAATTTATTGTTTTGGTGTATTGACATTATTAATAAATAGTACAATTTTGAACTTCTCTTCTTGATTTTACATATCCTGATGTGTATCATGTAAAATGTGGTAATCAAGTTATTAACCCAAATAAAAATGAGTGGATTCAGTAAGGTTGTAAGATTGTGTAACTGAAATCCTGTGATCCTAGCTCTGCTACGTCATGCCGTCGTCCAGTGCCCGCTGTGCCCAGTTTCCCCGCGCGCAGGACAAAGTCCACTACTACATCAAGCTGAGGGACCTGAGGGACCAGCTAAAGGGCACTCAGCGCAACACAGACGTCCAGGAGGTGCGGTACACGTTCGACCTGCAGCTTGCCCAGGGTACGCTGCTCTCACCACTCCTGTGATCCGTTTTCTGTTGACTTACATTACAGAAAGCATGCTGTGGGTTTCAGAGTAGGACAAAGAAGAGAATTGTATCTGTAGCCTGTGTTCTGATGACAGATGTAAGTCACTGTAGGGTGTCCTTGTACCAAGTCGCCCATCTCCCCTGCATACTCTGCAGACTGCATGGGGACAGGAAATACTAGCCTGCCTGAAGGTACGTGTAAAGGGAAAAAACAAAACACAATGTAAAGGCTTTTTTGCAACTCATGACATAATTTAGTATATATTACAAAAAGCAAAAAAGATGATAACAAAAGATATATCTCAGTCTCTATGAGCATTCAAAAAATGTATTAATGAGTTCTGAATAAAGGAGTTTTCACAATTCATACACGAAGTCAGCTGTGAACTCTCTCTGCCTCCCCACAGAGGACGCAAAGAAGATAGCTGTGAAGGAAGAAAAGTACGACCCTGGGTACGAAGCCGCCTACGGGGGTGCTTACGGTGAGAACCCTTGCAGCAGAGAACCTCGCAGCTCCTCTCCAAACGGGCTAAGTATGTCCCCCATCCATATATTTGTTCCTTTCAAAGACCTGGCTTGATCAGAATTGGAAAGAAAAGAATTTTAATATAGAAAAACCAAATTATTGAAGAAGGGGAGTAATATAAAAAATTTGGTTAGCAGATTTTCACTGTCGATCACTAACTGATGGCTGTTTGATGTTTAATTACACCAACTTTTACAGGTCATTTCTCTTTAAGTCACTCATACTAAGTCATCCTGGTTGCATTTTTTCCCCCTTGAATAACCAATAAGGATATGTAAGTCTGAAAACAGAACGGAAAGTTCTAATTGCATTTCAAAAAAACTTGCTTCCCTGTTTCAATAACCGTTGTACTTCATTAGGCTGTTCAAATCTAATTTGATCTTTTGGAACTCTTAAACGTAATAAACTAACACTCTTTTTCCCCCATGGCAGCTCGTTCCCAGTTAAGTGGAGAACCAGCTTTCGGGGACATTC
The DNA here is from genome assembly GCF_023851605.1 of Tamandua tetradactyla. Lineage (NCBI taxonomy): Eukaryota > Metazoa > Chordata > Mammalia > Pilosa > Myrmecophagidae > Tamandua > Tamandua tetradactyla. Next base: position 174,141,178 of record NC_135333.1, read on the forward strand.
CAGATGGGCAGTGGATGCCCCAGTCGTTTACAGACCAGATTCCAGTCTTCGGTGACTGTGGGACGCAGGCCCAGACAGAAGGAAACCACGCTTGACAGGCCGTCCCTCGGCTCAGCTCAGTGCTGCAGTTCTAAAGCAGTTGTCAAGTGGTGCTCAGCTCGCTAACTGAAAAGTTTTATTAGTGTTTACTGTAGTGATAGAATCATAATACAGAACAGTCGTGTGGTAGAATCATCTGTGTGAACCTAAGAGTTTGGAATAGGAAAGTAGGCTTTTAGGGTATGAGTTTTTGTATTTTAAGTAACCATTCCAGTTATTTATAAACTGCATTTCATTTATGGATCTGTAATTTTTAAATGCAACAGTCTGAATATTTATAGTTAACTACACAAATCTAGATGCACTGTTAATCCCTTTTCTGCCTAAGGAAGGCATGATAATAATAATTCCCACTGGTAAAAAGACGAATGTGTTGGTTTTTCACATGTGATGTGAAGTCTCATTTGGTAGTTTTTAGAGGTGTTTGGTGAGTTCCCCGAGTCGTATTCACAGATCGGACCTCTGCTTTACCAGCAGTGCACATTTGTGACAGGTGCTTACTAGCAGAATCGGGAGGGTGGCCTCGCCGCAGGAGCGCTGAGCTGGCCCGCCCCGACGGGGCTTGGGGCTGTGAGCCCTGGCTGCGGCCTCATCCCTGTGTGTCAGTGCTCTGGAATTCACTGGACCACCCTGTTGGGAAGGTAAGCTGCAGGGACTGCAGTAGACCTTTTACATTTTAGTCACTTCATCTCTGTTTTATCTGAGGGACATAAATTTGATAGGGAAGAAACTGGGTTTCTTTCTCAGTGTCTGTCACCGTTCTGATTTTATCCACCTTGGGTTATGGATATGACCTGGGAAGTGATAAGAAATGAACTTTCAAGCTGAGCAACAAGATATTGGAGTTATTTGATAATCTTATTTAAGCTGAGGCTTTTATGCACATGAAATGTACTTAAAATAAATAGTACAAAATTCTTCTTGCAAAGTAAATCTTATAAGCAGACAATTTTTAAAACTCCTTTCTCTGTGTGGCTGGAGTTTGTTACTGTGGACTGAGTGAAGCGCACAGGGAGGTTAGTTTGAAGTGTGTTCCTCTGATTTTCCAGTGCATTTTCCATGGTGCTGTAAAGAGTCCGGAACTACTCAGCCTGGTGCTTGTCGAGGCTGGGTGTTCTGAAATGCTCTAATGACCCTCAGTCTTCTGATTCAATCCATACCCAGGGGCATGCTGGTTTTTTCAATATGAAATATTTATGAGGTGATTGTTGTTTTTTATCCAGGAAGTTATATGGCCTGTTTTCTGTATGTTAAGAGACATAGCTTCTTGTTGTGAAGGTTAACAGGCATTTTTAGTTGTGGCTATGATAGAATTCTTTGTACCTTAAGTCGAGGTCAAGCTGTATAAAAGTCACTCATGTTATTTAAATGATGTACTGTACTGCTGTTTACATGGACATTTTGTGCAGGTGCTTTGAAGTGCCTTGCATCAGGGATTAGGAGCAATCGAGTTATTTTTTCATGGGACTGTGGAAAGCATGTAACTAGGTATTGTGTTGGTATATAACTATTGTAGCTTTACAATAGAATTTTTATTTGGTGGAGAAAATGCCCTTTAAATTATGATGGACTCTCACTTGAGAATGAGGTTAAAGATTTTCCAAGCATACAATAATGGTGTTTTTTTATTAAATACAATAAATTAGTGAATGCTGATTTATTCTTTATATGACACTTTAAGCCTAACACTTTAATTAAATAATACTGGAGAGGTTTTTAAATTCATTTGAAAGGCTGATGATTTTTACAATAAAAATATTAAGAATGGTTACGTTTAACTTGTAGTCTTTTTCTGTATAAGGCTTATCAGTATTCTTTTCCCTTTACACCTGAGAACAGTTTACCTTTTCTTATATTTAACACGTAGAATAGTAAGCATGGTGAAAATCACAAAAATTTATGAATATTTTATTTTTTAAGACATTCATGTTGTAAATGTATAGAAGATTGTCACTCTGTTAAAAAAATACTTGCATATGGAAAATACATTTAGAAACATTTTTATTTAGAAATTTTAAAAATTTGTGAATATGATCATCTTTCAGAGTTAAACAAACCGATTACTGAAATGGAGATGGGTTCTCTCTTCCCAGCAGTGTGTTTCACTCCTGACATCTTCATCTCCAAACGTGCCACTTTTCCTCGTGGAAGTAAATCAGTGCCGGTCTGCTACAGTTTACACACAGTCGGGTTTTTGTTGTTGTTTTTTTCTATCATGGATCACCTGTGTCAAAGAACTGCTCATAAAAAACTTATGGTAGGCTGTAAATGAACGATTCCGCACTGACGTGCAGTGACTACTTTAGATGCAGAGTTACGTCAGCTATTGTCATGACGGAGTTTAAATATCCCTGCAGGGTCAGGGACAAACCAGCTTTCCCACAGCTCGGTGTGAACACCAGGGAAGTCCCAGGGTTTGTGTCTTCCATTCCAGTGGAGTAGTTTAGCTTCCTGCAGAAAATGCTCCGAATATCTGGCATCTGGATTCCAGCCTTCAAACATATATGGAGGAAAATAATAGGCTTGTTAGAGAATCAAGTCTTTATATTAAAAATAAAAAATAAGTTCATGGTTAAAAAAAATAAGTTAAAAAGACATACAGTGGAAAATTTTCTACCCACCCCAGATCTCCAGAGCAACCACTGTTAAAAGGTTTATCGTGACCCTGTAATGTTCTCCCTATAAACCTGTGTGCATAGAAGGAAAAACAGAGCATATTCCATAGAGTTTCTGCTGCCTTATCTTTTTAAATTACTGTATTAAGAAACTTTCCTAGAGGGTGGGCCACGGTGGCTCAGCAGGTAAGAATGCTTGCCTGCGATGCCAGAGGACCTGGGTTCGATTCCCGGTGCCTGCCCATGTAAAAAAAAAAAAAAAAAAAAAAAAACTTTCCTAGACAAATGTGGATATACTGAGTTAGTTTTAATGTCTGTGTATAATGGAAATATGATTAGTTATGTAACTTGGTCTTTAACAAGGACATTCAGAGTGTCTCCCTTCCCTAGCATGAACAGACGCGACGTGCGGCCTGCGTGTGACCTGTACACATGTGCGCGTGTACATGTGTGCACCTGCGTGACCTTCCCTAGCATGAACACTCGACACGCAGCCTGCATGTGACCTGTACATGTGTGCGCATGTGCACCTGCGTGACCTTCCCTAGCATGAAGACATGACGCGCAGCCTGCGTGTGACCTGTACACATGTGTGCATGTACATAGTGTGCACGTGTGCACCTGCGTGACCTTCCCTAGCATGAACAGACGTGGCGCACAGCCTGCGTGTGACCTGTACACGTGTACATGTGTGCACCTGCGTGACCTTCCCTAGCATGAAGACATGACGCGCAGCCTGCGTGTGACCTGTACACGTGTACGTGTGTGCACCTGCGTGACAGAGCCTTGTAGGTGGGGTTGCTGGATTGAACAGTGTGTGTGAATATGAATATATTATTTCATTATATGTATGATTAGATGTATATGAGCATTTTATTTATAAGTTTTTCCCTTTTAAATTTTGATAGAAATTGCCAAACTGCCTCCAAATAAGTTGCGTCAGTTTACCCTCCCACCAAGAGTTTATAGGAGTTCATCTCTACATTTTACCTCTTTAATTAATATACTAACATTTTCTTTTAAATAAAATTTGTGTAACATATGAAATGTGACTAAGAATGAGATTTACCTTTTTAGCAGACAGCTATCTCCATTTGAATTATTACTCCCCTCATATGTAATCCCTTTAAGAAAGTTTGCATTTACTCTAATATTTCCATTCCTTAGAATGTCTTTGTTTTAATATCCTCTATGGTGCTAGGTTTTCCTTCCATGAAAGGGAATTTGATAATTTTTTAAACAACTGAAAGTCCATTAAATTAAGAGGAGATAACTCAGGGTTGTTATTCTGGCTTGACACAGATGTATAAAAATAGAAAAGAGGGTGGGCCACAGTGGCTCAACAGGCAGAGTTCTTGCCTGCCATGCCAGAGACCTGGGTTCAATTCCTGGTGCCTGCCCATTCAAAAAAAATATTGGTTTTCGTGATTCATAAACTAGCTGTCAAAGCAGCTGCAGAAGAGAGGAGTTAGGTATTTCAAGCTATCATAGCATAAGTGGGATAATTACCCACTTCCAGAAAGCCTACACAAAGGAAATGCTCATCTGGGAAGATGCACTTATGGGAAAAGTCTCTACTGAGCAGGCATTCTGCATCACTCAGCCCCATGACAAAAGTAGCTCAAAGGAGCTGAAATTTTGGTGATGAAATTGCTTTTAACTAAATGTATTTCATAATATTTTAAAACTCAGCACCCCTTGGTGTTATAAGTTACTTTCTGCTTCCAAAACCCTCTAAAATGCATCAGTCAAGTGATTGCTTTTCAAAACCATCCCTGATTCCAAAACCTTTAGCACAGATGTCGGCTCTGTTCTACAGAAGAAAATGACATCTTTCCTTTAGGAAGATTCTGCTCCTTCTTGCTTGTCAGTAAGTGAAATGTTTCATAAAATGTCTCTCTTCCAAGATCATAAACTTCTCTAACCCTATCCATCTTAGCTCCACATAATTGTTCCTACAAAACAAGTATTACCTTCAACTCTGAAGGGATTTTCTGTCCATTTGTTAAATGAAAAGATGGCTATTTGACCTAACATGAACCCACCATTATCATAAATCGAGTCAGGCAGACCACGAGAGTTCCCTCCCCATGTCACTGTTCTGTGCACACACTCAAAGACCAGGGAAGAAAACCGACGGGCTGTCAGGAGACGGCACTGCCAGCTCCCAGCGTCACTGCCATTTCCTTAGGGTGAGCAGGGGTCGTGGGGGTGAGAGCCCCCACCTGCTTTATCACCAGAACCTGGCCACTGCAGCAGGTGCTGGGAAGTCAAAACTTGAACTCACCGTCTCCAACTTGAATTCCCAAAAGCTCTGAAAGCCAAGAGGTTTTTAATAACTTCGGCAGCAAAAGCTGGGCTAGAATTTACAGCGTATTTATCATACATACATTTTGCTGCAAAAATTGCTAGATTATGGGCTAATACCCCAGGCTGCACTGAAAATACTACAGAACATGAAGTATGTGCGCCAATTTACTTTCTTTGACGTCCAAACATTTCTAAATTTCTAAACTGGTCCGACCCAGGGATTTTGGATGAGGGTTTGTGGTCTTGTGTTTGAGTGGACGTGAATGTGTCTCCTGTGCCAGGCTCTGTTCTAAGCAATTTATGTGTACCGACTAACTCCTTTTAGAAACGGGTTCTACTTTGAGGAAACCGAGGCACAGGGAGATGAGCCAACCCAAGCTGAAAGGTAGTAGCGGGACCGGGACCCGGCGCGTGCTCGAGCCTGCAGGCTGGGAGCGACCCATCCCTGTTACGGGACTCCCTTCGTATATGGTCCACAACAACCTTTTTAAAGGTAAATTCTAATGCCAGACACAGTCACCCGAAGCCAGTACGCTACTTCCCTTGGCTTTGTCCCCGTGCCGGCTACCGCAGGAGGAACTGGGGCGGGTGAAAACGTTTTCAGTGGGGCTCTGCCGTGGGGACAGTCAGTGTGCGCTGACAGATGCCGCGTGCCAAGCGTCCGTCTGGGACCTGCCCTGAGTTCCCAGAAGCAGGTGCCCCCGAAGCGCCCGGGCCTGGAGGGGAGGAACTGTCCGCGGTCAGCCGGGGACTTGGCCTGAGCCCACTGGGCTTCCCGACAATACGTACCCAGGTGCTTCACGTGCCACCGCGGGCTGATGGCGGAGTACTTGTCGTGGAATACAATCAGCATCGGAGCGGTGGCCACACCCCCACCCAGGGAGCTGCCGTACAGGTTCTCCCTAGGGACACAGACAGGCCGCGTGGCTCAGAGACCCCACACTCTCCCACCAGCAGACGACTTGGGGTACTTCCCTTTTCCCTCAACTTTTCATTTTGAAAACATGTCAGACTTACACAACATTCAGGAATAATTCCATGAACCCCACATACCTCCCCCAGATGCGCAATGTTACTCGATTATCACTTAACTCTTGGGGGTTTCTGTTTCTTTTGTAAATATTAGGAGATTGATTTCGGATCCTACCTTATTTATATAATGTACATTATACATAACTTAGAATAACTTCCCTCAGGAATTCAAAATATAATGGTATTAAGTAGGTATTAAAAATAAATCAAAATAATAAAAACAGGAAGTATAATGACACAATGGTTGTGTTTTATTTTCTCTTTTAAAACCTTTCGATAATGAGAAATTATGAATTTTTAAAAACTCAGCCTCAAATAATGTTCAAAATCTATTTTATTCGGTGGTGCAAGTTTGGTTCAGTGGTAGAATTCTCGCCTGCCCTGCAAGAGACCCAGGTTCAATTCCTGGTCCATGCACTTCCCAAAAACACAAAAATTCAAAAAACGGTGATGCAATAATAGATACTCACATGGAAAAAGGATGAAATGTGACCCCACCATACAGCATACAAAACAACAACAAAAAACCTCAGCCTTCTAAAATAAGTCAAATCTATGCAGGAAGGAGTAACAACGAAAGTAAGGATTTTTGGTGGAAAGTTTCACCAGGATTGGGGGAGAAGATTTAAAGTTGCATTAGTAAACTCAGTTTATTAGGAAGATGTATAAATGAGGAACTCCTGGCTGCACTGGTTATTGATTCCGCTACACCATTTAGAATAGCTGTTCAGCTATAGCCCCTTTTCTTAAGACTGTCGCATAAGAAAATCTGACCTAAGATGTCTGAAATAACAGTTTCTGAAACAAGCACAGAATATTGAGTGACTGTTTCCATGGAAACGCCCCAGCCTGCACGTACTCCACATTCCTCTGCATCCATCTCTCCAGCTGTTTGGTGATCCGCTGACGCCTCCACTCTGTCAGGTTGGCGACCATCACGCCTGGGTTGAAGGTGCAGGTGCTGGGGCTGATGCCGAGGTCCTTTATGGCCTTTTTCCGGTAGTCCAGGTAGCCCAGGTAGGTGGTCTGAAGGGGACAGGGGCAGCTCTGACTGAAGCAGCCTGGGACCGCCCTTTGCTGGACAGTGACCGCTTTCCTGAAGGCCTGGGCGGCAGCTGCAGGTGTTCCACCTGTGTCACTCCGTGGCCACTCCCTAGTTCCCGGCATCTCCCCGACCTCCGAATGCCGAGCGCCCAAGGCTAGGCCCAGCCCTGCTCTCCCTCTAGCACCAGCTTCTTGAGCAGCCTCAGCCAGTCTTGGGGCTCTGAAGCCCATGTGGGGGAGCCCTGCCCTCTCCTCCGGACTTCCAGCTCCCCCACGTCCGTCTACTCACTGTTTTCTTCGGGGCACTCCGTAAGGCAGCTCCAACTTACACCCGAAACCCAATCTCAGTCCTTTCCCCAAACCTGCTTCCGTACATTCTGCTCACTCGGCAACTCTATCCTTCCAGTGGCAACTCTATCCTGGGGAAAAATTCCTGGGTCCCTGGGTCATTCTTGACTATTCCTCTCCCACTCCTCCTCTGTATCTGCTGGTGAATCCTGTCGGCATGATTTTCAAAATAGACCCCGAAGAAACCGCTTCTCACTGCCTCTACTGCTACCTCCCTGGTCCAGGCCACAATAACCTCTGGCTGGGTTTCTGCGACACGCCTCAGCCCGGCGGACCAGCCTCCACCCCCGGCAGCCCTGCCCAGTCCGGCCGCTCCGCTCAAAGCCCTCCAGGGGTTTCCAGTGCCATTCAGAGGAAAAGCCAGAGCTCTAAAGGGGCCCATCCTGCCCTGGACCGCTGCCCCCGCCACCTCTCCACCTTCTACTGCCCTCCACCTTCGACGAGATCCCTCGGCCACACTGACTCCTTCTCCTGTAATTCACACACTGGTGTGTCGGCCTGTGGAAGAGGCCCTGGCCACGGCCTCTTCCAGAAATACTTGTTTCCTAAATATCTGCATAGTTGGCTCCCTCAGTTCTTTCTGGTGTAGGCTCAAATGTCACCTCAGAGGAGAGGCCCCAACTACCCTGTTAAAATAAAAGGTCCCACCTCCACCCCAACTCTGGAATCTACTTCACTTACACGTTTACTTCCCGTCTCTGCCCACTGGAATGTAAGTGAGGCGAAGGTCAGGATTTTTGTTCTATTAACCGTATTACTACCTGAAACAGTGCCCGGTACATAGGAGGTGCCCTGCGTGCTACTGAATGACTGTGACATGAAGGAAGGGACACGCTGTTTGCCCACCCAGGCTGACCCACCCAGGGGGATGCTGAAACGACATGCAAACAACAGAAACACCCGCACACATCTGCCAGGCCCCAGTCTAAGAACTGGGTGCGTGTGACCTCACTGATGGCATGTACTAACTCAACATGGGTTAACGCATTTCATCCTTACGAAATCATTCTACAAGGGAAAAACTGTTATCCCTCCTGTTTTGCAAATAACGAAACACGATTATTTGCCCAAGGTCCAAAGCCAGCGAGGGAGGGAGCAGGATTCTGACACCTGCTTCCGGCCCAGAGCTGAGGCTTGAGAACTGTCACATCTCAGATGACGCATACATGAAATTATTTTCTGGAACTTCTGTGGGAAAACAATGCTCAATTTTTAATAGCATCCTGTATTTTAAAGCTATTCTTTCAGTGTTACACAGAGGTTCAACTTCCCTCATTTCCACCTAGGTAAGACCTTTAACCTTGAACAAAACCAATAGCTGCTCCTCTACTGAAAGGAAGCAAAAGTGAGTGTCAGCGCTCTGAAAATAGAAACAAAGGTTCAGTGACGGCCACTTTTACAGGAAACCCATCGCTGGCCTGGAGCGTGGTTCGAAAGCTATTCCTTCTAGAGCATTTACTGCAGGCTGCACACTTTCACAGCATTACTTCATTACAGCTCAGAAATTTACAACAAAATATTTTTTTCACAGCAAAACAGATTATTATTGTTCCCTATTTTTCAGATAAGGAAAGCGGTACTCACAGGGTTGAGTAACTTGCCCAGAGTCAGAAGGAGTGGGGCTGGGCCTGGAAGGGAAGAGCCCCCGGGGCCACATGCCCACCCCACCCCCACCCCTCGCGGTCTGGATGGGCATCAGGCGTCAGGGAGCTGTGGGAGGGTCAGGGCGGGGGCAGCAGGGCAGAGGCAGGATTTCCACGAGGCAGTGCACCCACCTGCAGCCCCACAAGTGTGCCTGCGTCCTCAGCAGAAGGCAGGCTGCAGTCGTCAGAAAAGGCTGCTGCGTGGCCCAGGGCCAAGGTGGTATCGTACAGTTCCTGGATGTCACCTGGGCTTAGAAACGCCAGGGGTTAGGGTGTTAGGTGGCATTCATTTTAGAGCTAGACAGGGCCCAAAAGCTCAAACAGCCCGATTATGCAGTGAGGGGAAAGTGTAAGATCTGCAACTTGATCTTGGCAATTTAATGTAAAAAGAGATCGTACCAATTCAGGAAACCACATGATAATAGCTTGAGACCAGCACTGGTCAGATGTCTTTATTTCTGTTGCTGTGTAGGCACCACGCCAACGCTTACCCTGTTTGCACGTGGGAGCCACAGACTGCAGCATTTAAGTCAGCCAGACCCCTTCCCAGGGCTGCGGCCTGCTCACTGCACGCTCCAACCATCCGAGAGGACTCCCCAGACAGCTGCATTGTCCAGGACGCACGTACCAGCCCCGTTCTCAGACTATTCCTAACTTTAAACAGTACTGTATCCACCACTCCAAAAAGCAGTCAAAATCAGCGGACAGCTCGCTACTGGGGGAATGACCATAGGCGCTCATTCTACTAATCAGCGGCCCCTTCCCCAGGGCCGCCGGGCACCGTACCTTGCACGATCACGTCGTCGTCCAGGTAGATGACTTTCTCATGGTGCTGGACAAGCAGAGGCAGATAAAATCGAACAAAGTTCAGCTGTTCAAACCACAAAGGGGACAGGGAGGGAGGGTGTTAGGGCTGGAGGGGCAGCCAGATCACCGCTTCGACCCCAGGCTCGACCCCACCCTGCGCACTGCGGCCGTGGGGGTCAGCGGGCCCCAGTCAGCTGCAGAGACCAGGAGCTGCCCGCCTCCCTCCACCGTTGGTCGTTCTGATTACTGTCAGCTCAGCCACCCTTAAAGATGCTCACACCCTGACACACAGACGCACAGACACACAGACATATCACACAGACACGCAGACACATCAGATGCACAGACACACAGGCACGCACAGACGCACAGACACAGACATGCACACACAGGCACGCACAAACACACAGACACACACAGACATGCACAGACACACACAGGACACACACAGACACAGACATGCACACACAGGCACGCACAAACACACAGACACAGACATGCACACACGGGCACGCACAAACACACAGACACACACAGACATGCACAGACACACACAGGACACACACAGACACAGACGCACAGCCACATCAGAGGCACACACACATCCTCCCACGCCGAGGGCAATCCCTCAGCACTCAGGGCTGCCAGAGGTCCACGAGTGACAGCAGCATCTCATCCCAACCTCCACTCAGCTACTCTCTTGAATTGGGAAAATGATGGCATTAAAGGGCTCGACACCCACTAAATGTTCAGGGACGGCTGTGAGTGGAAATCCCTCGAGAGGGGGCCGCAGTTTCCGCAGACTTGCAGCGGAGAGAGCAGGCCGGTGGGTGGGTCCCGGGCCGCAGGGTTCTCGCGGTAAAATGGTTTCAGGTCAGCGTCAGGAAGAAGGTCTTTTCCTGAGGCTGTGGCCTTGCTCAGCACTCGGAAGGAGAAACCCCACCTGCTGCTGTGGCCCGGGCCCTCCGAGTCACGGTCATGCGTGGCCGCAGCACGGACCGCAGCCTGGCATCGGGGTGTCCTGGCCTCGCCGCCTGCCCACCCTCCGCCCCAGGAGCACAGAAAAGCGCCCAGCTCCCTGCTGCGCTGCAGCAGCTGGAGGTCTGCGCACCCGGCAGGCGGGCTGCGGGGTGGACAGCAGAGCTCGATGGCCACCTCCTGGAGGCCCCACGTGGCACCCAAGCCTCTGGCGGCTGGGCGGGGCTCTGGCAGGTGGGTGGGGCCTCTGGGGTGGGCGGGGCCTCCGGCTGGTGGGCGTGGCTATGACAAGTGGGTGGGGCTCTGTTTGGTGGGCGGGGCTACTCACAGGGTGGAGCAACTCGGGCCTGGGGGAGTCCGGGCTGATCTTCCCTTCCAGGACTGCGGGATTAAATTCCACCATTTTAAAGTTTATTTCTCTCAGCTTAGAATGTTCGATCCATTTTCTAAAGGGACGGAAAAACCTGGTGAGCGGCCCACACTTGTCCTCCGGCGGCCTCTGTCGCCCAGACCAGTCCGCTGCCCCCGAGGGCCCAGCAGGGTCCAGGCCACAGGGCCCCGGGGCCTGCCCCACCCGGCCCGCCTCAGTCTCACCTCCCCCGCTTGCTCGCATCCACGGGCCCTTTCAGCACAGGAAATAGAGCAAGCAGACCCAAATAACCCTCCGGGAGCTGGAAGGGCAGGGAGCCCCCGCCCTCGCGCCGTCCTACCAGGGCCCCTGCCCCTCCCTGCCACCTTCACGCCAAGGCTGACTGGAAGCGGCCCGTGTCTCCCCCGCAATCCCCATCTGCACCCTCCCATCGCCTCCTCCTTCCTGCAGCCCGTTCCTTCCCCCGTCTGGCTCTCCCTGTTCCACACGCCACTTCCGTCTCCTCGTCTTACAGAATGTCTGACAATCTTTCAGCCAGTCTGTAATAAGATTCTTGGTAGAAATAATCTCAAAATAAAGTTTCAATCGACTAAAAGCCACACATGGCAACACGTTGGGTGATTTAAAATCAACAAAAGAATGAAATCTTCTGAGCAAATTCAGAGCTGCAAAGTCTGAACCATAAAAACTGGCCATATCAATAAAGAGACACCCTAACAGAAAAATCAGCAAGACACTGGAACATACACATCCAGATACCCAAGCAATAAAGTGAAAAGATGCTCGGCCTCATTAGAAATCAGGGAACCTCAAATTAAAACCACAATGAGATGCCACTGGGCACCCGACAGAATGGCTGAAGTTAAAAAGACGGATCCTACTCAGTGAGGGTGAGGTGCGGTGTGCGTGGGCATGTCACCCTGCAATGACTCACTAACATGCTCACTTGGATTCATACCATTTTTTGTTTATGCATTTTAAAGGGTTTTCAAAATATTTTTGAAAGTGGGGAGAAATAACTAGGAAACAGTTCCCTCCCAAATGCCATAAAGTCACCAAAGTTCATGCTTTTTGTCTAAGTTCAAATCCTTACTTAGAACATACTTCACATGCCATTGCTGTGGAGGTGATTTTCTGGTTTTCATAATTAAAGGGCTGTTAATTGCAGGTTAAGGTAATGATCAACAACAATAAATGATAAGGAGGGTGAAAAATGAGGCAGAAAAACTAGACTACATTCAAAAAGCCCTCAAAAGCACTGAAGCCAGGGGCCATTTAGAATAAGACAAATACCTGACATATCTCAGGATCGCCTGATGGCGTCAGTACACAAATAAAATTAATTACAAAAGCACTACATAAATGCATTTGCCTTATGAATGATGAAATAACACTGAAATACCTTAAATTCCTCCTAAGCACTCCTCTCCCCAATCCCATTATATTCCCCAGAGTTACTTTCAACACTTTGATGCTTTTTTCAGTTCATTTTACTTTATGGAAGCATACGGACACATTTACATATATACATTTATAGTCTGGGGTTTTTATCTTCATAAAGTCGATCATACTATATGAATTGGACTGCATCTTGCTTTTTCCACTTATGGATATGCCTTGGGGGCCTGCTGCGTCAATGTATACAAATCAACTTTCTTTTTTTAATAGCTGGGTCATATTCTATAATTAATTTGAACATTTCCCCATTGTTAGATATTTAAACATTTTCCAATTTCTTTTTACTATTTCAAAAATGTTGGCATTTACATCGTTGCACATGTATTTTGTAATATGTACTAAAATTTTTGTAGCACAGATTCCTTATAGTGAAAATGGTAAGTCATATTCACATTACATTTTAATAGATATTGCCATATTTCTCTCCTAAAATACTGTACCAATTTATGAGATATTCATTTTGTAAATAATGAATAATAATGTCCATTTTTCTGCAACCAAATAGTATCTATTTAATTTTTGCTAATCTGATGTGTAAAATATTATATCATTGTTATTTTAATTTGCATTTCCCTACTGTTAACACAGAACATCTTTTCATGTTTATTACCCATTTGCATTTTTTCTTTTATGAGCTGTCTGTATTTCTATGGCCATTTCCCTTGTAGAGGTTTGCATTTTTTTAATTTTTAAAAATGTTTAAAATATATTTTAGATAGCAACCTTTTGTCTGTAATACAGGTTGAAAATGTTTTCTCCTAATATTTTGTGTGTCTGATTCCACTAGAAAGGCTTTTCATCATCGAAAGGTTTTAAATATGGTATGGTCAAATCTTTCAGTTGATTTCAGGGCTCAGGAAGGCACTCTGCAGGCAAGATAATGCAATCATCCCATATTTTTATACATATATTTTAATTATTTTATGGTTATTTCTTTAAAATTCAACTCAAATTTATTTTTAAAGTATGGTCTGTACTAGAAAGGAGCGCCCACTGCTGTTCAAAACTTACTCTGTCATTCATGACTCTGAGCCACAGTAAAATGATTAAACTATGTGAATATTCTCCCGAGTTAAGGAGGCAGGAAAAAGAGAAACCGTTACTAGAAAGGAAGGTTTTCATACAAACCGCTTAGGATTTGGATCCTTCCACAGTTCACCTCGCGAGTGATGCGCTTCCCTGCGGGACCCACGCCCGGCTGACAGCCGCTCTTCCCGGCCAGGCGCTGGCCGTCCCCACGGGCCCAGGCCACCCCCGCCCCCCCAGTTCTAAAGGCATCACCAGACCGTGGTGGGGGGAGCGCGCTGACCATGCCGCGCAGCCGCACCAGACCGTGGTGGGGCACTGACGGTACATGCGGGAGGGGGGTGAGGGGGAGCACTGACCGTACATGCGGGAGGGGTGGGCACTGACCTAACGTGTAGAGGCGGTGGGGGGAGCACTGACCATACACGCGGTGGGGGGGGGGGGTCACTGACCGTACATGCGGAGGGGGGGGAGGCACTGACCTAACACGCAGAAGCGGTGGGGGGAGCACTAACCATACACGCGGGAGCGAGGGGGGGCACTAACCGCACGCGCGGGAGGAGGGGAGCAGTGACCATACGCGCGGGAGCAGGGAAGGGGGAGCACTAACCGTTCGCACGGAAGCAGGGAGGGGAGAGCACTGCCCGTACGCGCGGGAGCACTAACCGTACGCGCGGGAGCGTGCCTCGCAGCCCCACCAGGTAGAAGCACACACGCGCGGCCGTGTTGCTGTGCACGCTGTGGACTGTGGCCAGCGCCGCGCCCACCCGGCCGGCCGCCGCACACACCACCACCGGGATCGCCGCCGCGGGGGTCTCGGCGCCTCCACCTGCAGGCACGGAAAGCAGTGAGGCCAGGCGCAGGGCCCACGCAGGAACTTCACACGCGGGAGAGGTCGCGGGGTGGGGCGGGCTCCCCGCGGCCCTCGCCTCCCGCCTCCCGCCTCCCCTCAGGAATGGACGCGCGGGGCCGGCCACCCACAGGCACATGCGTCCCAGGCGCCCTTGCAGCTCTAGTGCCCAGTCCTGGCCCGCGGGGTGTCCGTGCGGCAGCGGCTGGGTGTGCCTGAGAAGAGGGGCGGTCCTTCCCCACCCACGACAGGCTGGGCCGGGCGTGAGGCCAGGTCTGGGGCAGCTTCCGAGCAGGAGCTGGACGCCCAGAGCAGTGAGGGACAGGGCGGACCTGCGGGGGCAGCAGCGACACACCACCCTGAGAGCTGGGACTGGAAAATTCCCTTCCGGACGCCAGTGGGATGCGGAGCGATGGTCAGGGCTGGAAAAGGGAAGCGCCTCACTGGACTGCCCAGCCCTACACCGTCCTGAATTAGATATCACAGCTGCTCTAAAACACCCTGCCTGTGATTTCCCTTCTGCCAACCGCCCTCCAGTCAAGTTTCTCAAAAGCTGACGGCTACAGAAAGGAGGTAAATGAAAGCATGACTGGTGCAAAATGACTGGTCATTCCTTGAGCACGGGCTAGGATATTTAAAAAAAAAAAACTGTAGTGACATATCTTGGTACCAAAATGTAATTATTCAGATTTGAAGAATAGTATCTTAATTATCAGTATGTAGAATATCCACTATCAAATGCCCATTTTATTTTTACTTAAAGCTCTCTCTCTCTCTACAGATACATTTTTGCAAATCTTAGATCCAGGGTAGTTCTAGCTGATATTTAATTCAACAAACATTTATTGAAACTAAACCACTAGGCACTGCATTTTGTAGGATTTGGGAAATACTGAAAGGCCTCTCTCTTCTCCTCTTATCTTTTCTATCAGCTTGCCAAAACACATCTGAAATTTTCACCGCTAAAATAGTTATATCTTCACCATATATTCACAGATGTAAGAGAATGCTGATGATATAATGTTAAGAAGGAAAAGAATGCAAACTTCTCTCTAGTATGTGATCCCAATTTGTTCCATACATATTTGCAAATGGATCTATTTATGGAATTATGAATCATTTTAATTTGCTTATTTGCATTACTTATATTTTCCAAATTCTCTAAAGTGACCATGGTTACGTTTTTTTTTTTTTTTTTTGCATGGGCAGACAGATCGAACCCCGGCCTCCGGCATGACCGGCCAGAACAGGTTACTTTTATAAGCAGAAAAAAAAATGTTTCTTAAAGCATTGATCCTTCTGGAGCACGTGTTCACCTTGGGGAGGTCCTCTAATCCCACAGTATGTTACCTGCAGGCAGTAAAGTGATCCGCCCAAAATGCACATTTGACTTTGTTTCTTCACTGCTCGAGACTCTTCAGCACTTCCCGTGAGGCTGAGCCGCCTTCCTCGGCCTCGCACACAAGTCGGTTCTGGGCCCTTCTCTGGACTTGGCTTCATTCCAGCAACACCAAACAACCAGGCTCCCCATTGTCTCTTACCTCAGTGCCTTGCACATGCTGCTCCTGTGCCTGCAAAGCTCTCCCCTCCTTCCCTAACCAGAGTGCTCTTCCAAATGCAGCCCAGACATCAGGGCTTCGGGGAAGCCTTAACAGCGCCCCATGCGAATGATCTTCCCTCCTCCTTGCTAGCTCTGTCCTTGGGGGGGAAGCTTCATCAGTCACGCTGCAATTTATTTGATGACACGTCTTTCTTTTCTCTACTGTTGTCCTAGAGGCACTGCTGAGGGCCGGGGGGTATCTTGTTCATCTCTATTTTCTCTGCACGTGGCCCGTTTTGGATAGGTGGGTGGATGGGTGGATGAGCTTATTAGGCCCATTTGAACACTTGCCTCAGTGCCCTGGGAGAATTATTATGTGTCTGTCTCCTCTATAGACTGGAAGGTCTTCGTGGTCTCTCCATCCAGCCTGGCAGCTAGGAAACTCCCAAGAGACGTTTGCTAAAATGAACTAAACTGGAGTGATGGGTGGCCTCGGAAACAGAGCCCTGGAGGACTGAGTCCATGGCCTGCTCGTGGGTGAAGGATAGAGACTGTCGGACGAGGCCTTTAGCCGGCAGCAGGAAGGAGGAGGAAGGTGTCTGTGGAAGCTGGGATACCACGAAGAAAGTCAAACACCGAGCTCACAGCCGATAGGGCACGTCCCCTGCTTCTCGAGCCTCTGCCCACCAGAAAAGCTAGTGTGTCAGTTGGCTAATGCTGCTGGGATGAAGTATACCAGAAATGGGCTGGCTTATATAAAGGGGATTTAGTAAGTTATAATTTACAGTTCTAAGGCCATAAAAATATCCCAACTAAGGCGTCCATAACAAGATACCCTGACCCTGAAGAAAGGGTCGATGGTGTCCAGTTCCTCAGTGACATGGGAAGACACGTGGCTGGTGTCTGCTGGTCCTTGTTCCCAGTTCTGTTGCTTCCTGCTTTTGATTCCAGGGGTTTCTTCTTTAAGAATCTGTGGGCCTTCACTTAACTTCTCTCTGGGGCAAAACTCTGGGTTCTGGCTTGCTTAGCATCTCACAGAAGGCACATGGCGATGTCTGCTGGGCTCTGCGTCTCCAAACGTCTGTGTCTACGTCAGCTCTGAAGCAACTGTACTTTCTCCAAATGCCTCCCCTCTGAAAAGACTCCAGTAAACTAATCAAGACCCACTTGAATGGGTGAGTCACATCTCCATCTAATCAAAAGGTCACACCCACAACTGGGTGTGCCACATCTCCATGGAAACAATCTAATCAAAAGTTCCACCCTAAACAATAGGTCTGCCCCACAAGAGTGGATGAGGATTGAAATAAAATGGCTTTTCTGGGGTACAAAGTAGCACAAAAACTAAGTTAGAAGTGCTGCTCTCTTCCGAGAGGTCTCCCCTAGACAGCATGGAGGCATGTTGAAGAAAGGGTGGGGGAGGTTCATCAACTGTAAAATCCTCACCAATGCACCATTCTCACAGCTTCCTTGGGAATTTGGATTAATTGTCTCAAATGGAGCCACTTCATTAAAAGGTTTGGCTATGGGATACCATTTGGTGTCTAGTAAAACTTTCAAAATCATTATAAGGATGACAGAAATGGGCAGGAAATGGTACTGACTTAGCCACTTGCACAAGCAACTCTTACCCAACCATCCCACTCCTAGAAGAGGTGAACTGTCGCCTCAATGCTAAATCTCTGAATTCCACTTCAAATAAGGATTATTTTAACAAGTCTATAAATTTTCCTTCCCTGAGTGGACCAGGATTACATCACAAGAAGATAATCACAAGGGCACTCTCAGGAAGTGCAGAGACCGTCACTGTCAGGAGGTAACGTGAGAAGAGTCCATGTTGGTCTTAGCATGTGCCTTCACAGGGCCTCTGGACCTTACTTTATAGCACTCATTCTTTTAATTAATATTTTAAAGTAATAATTAACATGCTTCTTGAAAAGATTCCAGCCCAAACAGAGGTGTACAGATGAACTGTGACTGTTTCTGCAGCCCTCCCCGCTGGCATCCCAAGGAGAACCCTGTCACCAGTGTGCTGTGCGCCTCCCAGCCCTGCTCCAGACACAAAAAGATCCAAGCCTCATCCACGTCTCACTTAAAACCAGAATGGAAGCTCTTCTCATCTTCGGCAACTTGGCTTTTGCCACAGATGTCTTTCTATGTCAGCTCCCTGTTATTTTGAATGGCATTTCATGACGGATTCTTTTTTATTTTAGTGCTGAGTGGGATAAAAACATGACACTGGATCCAGTGGAATGGCTCGATTGCTTCGTTTATCTCTATATAACTGCTTAATGAGGAGACTGCGCCTTTCCTTTCAGCTGTTTTAACAGCTGCTGTCAACGACAGGCTTTTTGCAGAGGGGAGTGTGCACAGGGCCGCCTGGCTGAACACGTCGGTTCAGGGGCAAGGAAGGAAGACCGAGGAGTAAAGCAGACAGCTTTTTGGACGTGCAGGACTGCCTCTCTCTCTCTCTTTTAAAGCAGTTTTGTTGGGGCATAATTTAGATAGCTTAAACCTTATCTATCGGTTGTATACAGTGTGGTGATTTTTAGGAAATTTATAGACTTGTGCAACCATAACATAATGCAGTTTTAGAACATTCTCATCACCCAAAATAGTTCTCTTGAGGTGGGTGCAGTCCATCCACTCCCACTCCCCACCCCAATATTCTGCTTTCTGACTCCACAGATTTGCCTTTTCTAGAAATTCCATACAGCTGGAACCATATGTGGTCTTTTGGCTTTTAATATTCAGCCTAATGCTTTGGGGAGGGGAGTACCCATATTGTAGAGTGGTAATTCGTTCCTTTTCATGGCTGAATAGAACTCCATTGTATGGATACACTACATTTCATTTATTGATTCACTAGGTGATTTCCATTTGGACTGTTTCCCATTGGGGCTGCTATGAATGACACCACTGCGAACATTTGTGTACACATCTTTGTGTAGACAACACTCTTCTTCTTCTCTCTCAATGTTCATTTAAGCTAAAATATACATGTTTTAAATGGTTTTTATTAATTTTTAATAGAAAAAAATAAATGATCAGCTTTTGAGATTAGGGACATTGTTCTGTTCACCGCCAAGTCTCTGGAGCTTGGCTTAAAAAAACATAAGTGTGGGATAAATGTATGTAATGTACCAAATAGTAACTATATTTGTCTTTGGCTAAAGTGGCTAAGATACTATGTTTCTCTTCTGTATTTTCCATGAATGAGCATGTTTTCTTGACTAATGCAAAAAAGTAACTTAATTTAAAAAATAATGAATGTACCAACAGTACTTTTTCATTTTTGTGTGAGTTGACCTTGCAGGTGACAGCTCATTGCATTTCATGTCATTCACTCCTGAGGAGGGAAACAGGGCTGCTTAGTGAAGCTGAAAGAAGACACAGAGGTCAATGAAGCATGTTTTGTTTTGTTTTGTTTTTCAGCTAAGAGTTACAGAGTCAGTTGTGCTGATGGGAATGAATCAGTAGGGAGAGGAGAGAGAGGACATTTTTCATAAGCAAAATTATTGAGATGCTCCAAAGGGATTGTATTAGTGAGGGTTCTCTAAGGAAAAGGAACCATAGGAGATATCTGTAAATATGAGATTTTTACAACTGTGCAACTGTGGGGATGCATGAATCCAAATTCCATAGGACAGAACATGAACTGGCAACTCCAGTGAAGAACTTCTCCAGTGATTCCCCCAGGAGAGGCTGGCTGGCTGAAGTAGAGAGACTCTCTCTTCTGACTTCTCCATTAAAGCCTTCAACTGATTATATTAAATATCACTCACTGCAGAAGACACCCCCCTTAGCTGACTGCAGATGTAATAAGCCGTAGACAAAATAATGAGCTGATGATTTAATGAGTCAACCTTCTGATTTATTAACCAGCCATGAAATGTCCTTGCAGTAATGATTGGGCCACTGGGCACTATCACCTGGCCAAGTTGACACCCAACCTAACCATCACAGTCCACCCCTTGTCAACTTGGCAGCTACAAACATCACATTAAACCATACTTAATCTCTAAACAGAGCACAATAACAGAAGTATTTTTGCCTAAAAATACTCAAATTTCCTGCGTACAACTGGAAAAACACTAAATCTTGCCAGAATAGGGTGCAAGTCCTTGGGTAACATTCACTTTTAAACTTGATATTCTATAACTTAAATGCTATGACATGAACAATAAAACTTATAGCATTTGGTAAGGGGACAAGATAGAGAAGAAAACAAAGATATTTGCTTTATGTACAAATGCAAACATACTCATTACAAAGCAAGGAAGAAATATTCATTACACTATAGTCCTCGTTTCTGTAACTGATCACTTGGTCATAATTCATATTTGTCACTACCTTCTTCCACTCCCCATTCCACGTTCCCTTTCCCCTCAGCAAGCACTTCAGCTGGCTGTGGTTCTTGGCCTGGTGGGGTGACCCAAACTTTCATTCCTGAAGTTTCTGGGCCATTGGTACTCCTGCCTGGATTGGGTTGTTGCATTTTCCCATTGTTTTACTCAAGGCATGGCAGTACTAAGAGACACACTAGGGAATCATCTGTATTCCAAGGAAACTCTGCTTTACCTCCACTATATAGTTGCTGACCTGTTTCCCCTTGACAGCCAGGATCAAATAACCCAGCCAGGACAGTAATCCCCTTCCTTGCTTTTGGACTCAGAGGCATGAGAAGCCCAGGGTAGCCAGGTGTAGTCTTAACTTCCAGTTCAGTGGAATCATCGTTGTGACACCCAGTAGGAGCACTCCTCCTTTTGGAACTAAGACCTGTAGACCAGCAGAGCTTGAGGTTGCAGGGACAGGAAGCAAAATATTTTCTAGTGGATCACTAGGAGTAATAGTGAGTGGCACCACACCCACTTCCACCCCTTGGTTCCTGGACCCATGGATCCTGGCTATGGGAGAAGCAGCACCATACAGTGGACACTGATTCGGAGCATGCACAGCCTCCTGGAGAACAGTAACCCAGCCCTTCAAGGTATTGCCACCTAGTTGGCACCGTAATTGAGTTTTCAAAAGGCCATTCCACCGTTCTATCAACCCAGCTGCCTCTGGATGATGGGGAACATGGTAAGACCAGAGAATTCCATGAGCATGTGCCCATTCCTGCACTTCATTTGCTGGGAAGTGGGTTCCTTGATCAGAAGCAATGCTGTGTGGAATACCATGACGATGGATGAGGCATTCTGTAAGCCCATGGATGTAGTTTTTCCAGAAAAATTGCATGCAGGGAAAGCAAACCCATATCCAGAGTATGTGTCTATTCCAGTTAGAACAACTCACTGCCCCTTCCATGATGAAAGTGGTCCAGTGTAATCAACCTGCCACCATGTAGCTGGCTGGTCACCTCGGGGAATGGTGCCATATCAGGGGCTGAGTGTGGGTCTCTCCTGCTGGCAGATTGGGCACTCAGAAGTGGCTGTAGCCAGGTCAGCCTTGGTGAGTGGAAGTCCATGTTGCTGAGCCCATGCATAACCTCCATCCCTACCACCATGACCACTTTGTTCATGAGCCCATTGGGCAATAACAAGAGTTGCTGGGGAAAGAGGCTGACTGGGATCCACAGAATGGGTTATCTTATCCACTTGATTATTAAAATCTTCCTCTGCTGAAGTCACCCTCTGGTGCACATTCACATGGGACACAAATATCTCCATGGTTTTTGCCTACTCAGAAAGGTCTATCTTCATACCTCTTCCGCAGATCTCTTTGTCACCATTTTCCAATTGTGCTCCTTCCAAGGCCCTGACCATCCAGCCAAACCATTAGCAAAAGCGCATGAGTCAGTATACAAACGCACCGTTGGCCAGTTCTCCTAACAAGTAAAATAAACAACCAGGTGCACTGCTCAAAGTTCTGCCCACTGGGAGCATGTCCCCTCACCACTGTCCTTTCAGGGGCAGCCCAGAAAGGGGCTACAGTGCTGCCACTGTCCACAAGGCCTAAATTTTCTCTTCCTCAGTCACCTGATTGTAAGGAATTACCCAAGAGGTCATAGTTATGGTCTGGGAAAGAGAATATAATGTGGCAGGAGTGGGGGCCACGTGTATTTGAGCCACTTCCTCATGTAACTTACTTGTGCCTTCAGGACCTGCTCAACCCTATCTCTAACATATAATTTCCATTTTATGATGGAGCACTGCTGTGCACACCCAACTTCATGGCTTGTGGATAACACGCAGCTCATGATAAGCAACTCAGGTCTCATGGTAACTTGGTGGCCCATGGTTAAGCATTCGGTCTCTATGAAGGCCCAGTAGCAGGTCAAAAGCTGTTTCTCAAAAGGAGAGTAGTTATCTGCAGCAGATGGTAAGGCTTTGCTCCAAAATCCTAAGGGTCTGTGTTGTGATTCTCCTATAGGGGCCTGCCAAAGGCTCCAGACAGCATCTCTATTTGCCACTGACACTTCCAGTACCATTAGATCTGCTGGATCTTATGGTCCAAGTGGCAGAACAGCTTGTACAGCAGCTTGGACCTGTCGCAGAGCCTCCTCTTGTTCAGGTCCCCACTCAAAATTAGCAGCTTTTCTGGTCACTGAACTCACTGTGAGATGGACCTGAGCTAAAATTCCATCAATCACCTGACCGAGAATTCTTCTGCTTATTCAGCTCAAACAAGAATTTAGTCAACTGCCCGTCTATTTTACTATTAGGTACCCCAGGTTCTACTAGCCAACACCACAGGTCCCTGAATCAGATTATTTTGACTGCTGCATTGAGTCTGTTGTCCGTTATGGTGGCAACACCCACCTCATCTATGGGGATTAACTGTGACCACCTGGCTTCTGCCAACTTGGGATCTGGTCATCCCCATTGTGTCTAAGAATTCGAGCTCAGTGACAGCAGTTCCCACAGTAATATCTGACCTACAGAGAAGTGCAACTACAGAGTTCTTCAGGGATGATGGTGCTAGTCTCACAGATTTATTCCTCAAGGTCCTGGTGAAAGGTTGTCTTCTGGACATTCCTGGGATGCATGAGCAGGTTTTCCATGATAAATCCACTCTAACATTCCCATCTCTCTAAGCCTCTGGATCCCCTCATCTACTTATACCAGGGCAGTTCTGGCACTTCAACCTCAGGTAATGTTGGCCACCTTTTGATCCATGTTTCAGCCAACCATCCAAACAAACTGTTTGTTCATGCCCTTTCTAATCTCTTAAGCTACAACACTGAATGCAGATTCTATCCTTAGTGGGCCCATATCAATAAATTCAGCCTGATCCAACTTTATATTCCTTCTACCATTATCCCACACCCTTACTATCCATTCCCACACACAGTTCCCTGATTTCTGTCTACACAGACTGGAAACCTCATGCAGTTCTTCTGGAATGCAACCTACTTCCTCATGGATCACTCTTTGTATCTCACCTTTCACGGCCTGTTGGGACTTTAATCTATTTATAGGTCTAAAAAAAAAGAGGGGGACTTCCAGAGAAGATGGCGGCTTAGTAAGACACGCGGGTCTTAGTTCCTCCTCCAGAACAGCAACTAAAGAAACAGAAACAATACAAAACAGCTCCCGGAACCACGACAGAGACCAAAAAGACAGCGTGCCCCATTCTGGAACGGCTGAACCGGTGGGGAGAATCCGCTGCGGTGAGATTCCCGAGGGGCACGTGCTTCCCCGGGCCGTGGCGGCTGGTAGCCGGAGCCCCTCCCTCCCTCCTTCCCAGGCCAGCTGGGAGATTTGGACAGGCGGTCCCCTCAAGCCGCAGCGGCCGGCACCGACCCCCACACACAGCCTCCCAGGCCAGCTGGGAGATTTGGATCGGAGGTCCCCCAAGCCACTTCGGCTGGTGACCCTCCCCTACAGCGAGAGTTTTCCAAAGTTAAAGGAGCCACAGCATCTTTTACTGGTGGGACCCGCAGACAGACAAGCGCCACATACTGGGCAGGATAAGAAAAACAGAGCCCAGAGATTTCACAGGAAAATCTTTCAACCTGCTGGGTCCCACACCCAGGGAAATCTGATTAAATGCCCAGATGCCAGCAAAAAATAATGGATCACACCAGGAAAATTGAAGTTATGGCCCAGTCAAAGGAACAAATCAATAGTTCAAATGAGATACAGGAGCTGAGACAACTAGTTCTGAATATACGAACAGAAATGGAAAACCTCTTCAAAAACCAAATCAGTAAATTGAGGGAGGACATGAAGAAGACATGGGCTGAACAAAAAGAAGAAATAGAAAGTCTGAAAAAACAAATCACAGAACTTATGGGATTGAAGGACAAAGTAGAAAAGATGGAAAAAACAATGGATACTTACAATGGTAGATTTAAAGAGACAGAGGCTAGAATTAGTGAACTGGAGGATGGAACATCTGAATTCCAAAAAGAAACACAAACTATCAGGAAAAGAATGGAAAAATTTGAGCAGGGGATCAGGGAACTGAATGATAATATGAAGCGCACAAATATACGTGTTGTGGGTGTCCCAGAAGGAGAAGAGAAGGGAAAAGGAGGAGGAAAACTAATGGAACAAATTATCACTGAAAATTTCCCAACTCTTATGAAAGACCTAAAATTACAGATCCTAAAAGAAGTGCAGCGCACCCCAAAGAGATTAGACCCAAATAGGCATTCTCCAAGACACTTACTAGTTAGAATGTCAGAGGTCAAAGAGAAAGAGAGGATCTTGAAAGCAGCAAGAGAAAAACAATCCATCACATACAAGGGAAACCCAATAAGACTATGTGTAGATTTCTCAGCAGAAACCATGGAAGCTAGAAGACAGTGGGATGATATATTTAAATCACTAAAAGAGAAAAACTGCCAACCAAGACTCCTATATCCAGCAAAATTGTCCTTCAAAAATGAGGGAGAAATTAAAACATTTTCAGACAAAAAGTCACTGAGAGAATTTGTGACCAAGAGACCAGCTCTGCAAGAAATACTAAAGGGAGCACTAGAGTCAGATACAAAAAGACAGAACAGAGAGGTATGGAGAAGAGTGTAGAAAGAAGGAAAATCAGATATGATATATATAATACAAAAGGCAAAATGGTAGAGGAAAATATTATCAAAACAGTAATAACACTAAATGTCAATGGACTGAATTCCCCAATCAAAAGACACAGACTGGCAGAATGGATTAAAAAACAGGATCCTTCTATATGCTGTCTACAGGAAACACATCTTAGACCCAAATATAAACATAGGTTGAAAGTGAAAGGTTGGGAAAACATATTTCATGCAAATAACAACAAAAAAAGAGCAGGAGTAGCTATACTAATATCCAACAAATTAGACTTCAAATGTAAAACAGTTAAAAGAGACAAAGAGGGCGGGCCACGATGGCTCAGCAGGTAAGAGTGCTTGCCTGCCATGCCCGAGGACCCGGGTTCGATTCCTGGTGCCTGCCCATTTTTGGCTAGAAGACGGTGGGATGATATATTTAAATTACTAAAAGAGAAAAACTGCCAACCAAGACTCCTATATCCAGCAAAATTGTCCTTCAAAAATGAGGGAGAAATTAAAACATTCTCAGACAAAAAGTCACTGAGAGAATTTGTGACCAAGAGACCAGCTCTGCAAGAAATACTAAAGGGAGCACTAGAGTCAGAACCAAAAAGACAGAAGAGAGAGGTATGGAGAAGAGTGTAGAAAGAAGGAAAGTCAGATATGATATATATAATACAAAAGGCAAAAGGGTAGAGGAAAATATTATCCAAACAGTAATAACACTAAATGTTAATGGACTGAATTTCCCAATCAAGAGACATACATTGGCAGAATGGATTAAAAAACAGGATCCTTCTATATGCTGTCTACAGGAAACACATCTTAGACCCAAAGATAAACATAGGTTGAAAGTGAAAGGTTGGGAAAAGATATTTCATGCAAATAACAACCAGAAAATAGCAGGAGTGGCTATACTAATATCCAACAAGTTAGACTTCAAATGTAAAACAGTTAAAAGAGACAAAGAAGGACGCTATATACTAATAAAAGGAACAATTAAACAAGAAGACATAACAATCATAAATATTTACGCACCAAACCAGAATGCCCCAAAATACATGAGGAATACACTGCAAACACTGAAAAGGGAAATAGACACATCTACCATAATAGTTGGAGACTTCAATTCCCCACTCTCATCAATGGACAGAACATCTAGGCAGAGGATCAATAAAGAAATAGAGAATCTGAATATTACTATAAAGGAGCTAGACTTAACAGACATTTATAGGACATTAAATCCCACAACAGCAGGATACACCTTTTTCTCAAGTGCTCATGGATCATTCTCAAAGATAGACCATATGCTGGGTCACAAAGCAAGTCTTAACAAATTTAAAAAGATTGAAATCATACACAACACTTTCTCGGCTCATAAAGGAATGAAGTTGGAAATCAATAATAGGCGGAATGCCAGAAAATTCACCAATACGTGGAGGCTCAACAACACACTCTTAAACAATGAGTGGGTCAAAGAAGAAATTGCAAGACAAATTAGTAAATACCTCGAGGCAAATGAAAATGAAACACAACATATCAAAACTTATGGGATGCAGCAAAGGCAGTGCTAAGAGGGAAATTTATTGCCCTAAATGCCTATATCAGAAAAGAAGAAAAGGCAAAAATGCAGGAATTAACTGTCCACTTGGAAGAACTGGAGAAAGAACAGCAAACTAATCCCAAAGCAAGCAAAAGAAAAGAAATAACAAAGATCAGAGCAGAAATAAATGAAATTGAAAACATGAAAACAATAGAGAAAACCAATAAGACCAGAAGTTGGTTCTATGAGAAAATCAATAAGATTGATGGGCCCTTATCAAGATTGACAAAAAGAAAAAGAGAGAGGATGCAAATAAATAAGATCAGAAATGGAAGAGGAGACATAACTACTGACCTCACAGAAATAAAGGAGGTAATAACAGGATACTATGAACAACTTTACGCTAAGAAATACAACAATTTAGATGAAATGGACGGGTTCCTGGAAAGACATGAACAACCAACTTTGACTCAAGAAGACATAGATGACCTCAACAAACCAATCACAAGTAAAGAAATTGAATTAGTCATTCAAAATCTTCCTAAAAAGAAAAGTCCAGGACCAGATGGCTTCACATGTGAATTCTACCAAATGTTCCAGAAAGAATTAGTACCAATTCTCCTCAAACTCTTCAAAAAATTCGAATTGGAGGGAAAACTACCTAATTCATTCTATGAAGCCAACATCACCCTCATACCAAAACCAGGCAAAGATATTACAAAAAAAGAAAACTACAGACCAATCTCTCTAATGAATATAGATGCAAAAATCCTCAATAAAATTCCAGCAAATCGTATCCAACAGCACATTAAAAGAATTATACTTCATGACCAAGTAGGATTCATCCCAGGTATGCAAGGATGGTTCAACATAAGAAAATCAATTAATGTAATAACCATATCAACAAATCAAAGCAGAAAAATCACATGATCATCTCAATTGATGCAGAGAAGGCATTTGACAAGATTCAACATCCTTTCCTGTTGAAAACACTTCAAAAGATAGGAATACAAGGGAACTTCCTTAAAATGATAGAGGGAATATATGAAAAACCCACAGCTAATATCATCCTCAATGGGGAAAAATTGAAAACTTTCCCCCTAAGATCAGGAACAAGACAAGGATGTCCACTATCACCACTATTATTCAACATTGTGTTGGAGGTTCTAGCCAGAGCAATTAGACAAGAAAAAGAAATACAAGGCATCAAAATTGGAAAGGAAGAAGCAAAACTATCACTGTTTGCAGACGATATGATACTATACGTCCAAAACCCGGAAAAATCCACAACAAAACTACTAGAGCTAATAAACGAGTACAGCAAAGTAGCAGGTTACAAGATCAACATTCAAAAATCTGTAGCATTTCTATACACTAGTAATGAACAAGCTGAGGGGGAAATCAAGAAACGAATCCCATTTACAATTGCAACTAAAAGAATAAAATACCTAGGAATAAATTTAACTAAAGAGACAAAAAACCTATATAAAGAAAACTACAAAAAACTGTTAAAAGAAATCACAGAAGACCTAAATAGATGGAAGGGCATACCGTGTTCATGGATTGGAAGACTAAATATAGTTAAGATGTCAATCCTACCTAAATTGATTTACAGATTCAATGCAATACCAATCAAAATCCCAACAACTTATTTTTCAGAAATAGAAAAACCAATAAGCAAATTTATCTGGAAGGGCAGGGTGCCCCGAATTGCTAAAAACATCTTGAGGAAAAAAAACGAAGCTGGAGGTCTCGCACTGCCTGACTTTAAGGCATATTATGAAGCCACAGTGGTCAAAACAGCATGGTATTGGCATAAAGACAGATATATCGACCAATGGAATCGAATAGAGTGCGCAGATATAGACCCTCTCATCTATGGACATTTGATCTTTGATAAGGCAGTCAAGCCAACTCACCTGGGACAGAACAGTCTCTTCAATAAATGGTGCCTAGAGAACTGGATATCCATATGTAAAAGAATGAAAGAAGACTCATCTCTCACACCCTATACAAAAGTTAACTCAAAATGGATCAAAAATCTAAACATTAGGTCTAAGACCATAAAACAGTTAGAGGAAAATGCTGGGAGATATCTTATGGATCTTACAACTGGAGGCGGTTTTATGGACCTTAAACCTAAAGCAAGAACACTGAAGAAGGAAATAAATAAATGGGAGCTCCTCAAAATTAAACACTTTTGTGCATCAAAGAACTTCATCAAGAAAGGAGAAAGACAGCCTACACAATGGGAGACAATACTTGGAAACGACATATCAGATAAAGGTCTAGTATCCAGAATTTATAAAGAGATTGTTCAACTCAACAACAAAAAGACAGCCAACCCAATTACAAAATGGGAAAAAGACTTGAACAGACACCTCTCAGAAGAGGAAATACAAATGGCCAAAAGGCACATGAAGAGATGCTCCATGTCCCTGGCCATTAGAGAAATGCAAATCAAAACCACAATGAGATATCATCTCACACCCACCAGAATGGCCATTATCAACAAAACAGAAAATGACAAGTGCTGGAGAGGATGCGGAGAAAGAGGCACACTTATCCACTGTTGGTGGGAATGTCAAATGGTGCAACCACTGTGGAAGGCAGTTTGGCGGTTCCTCAAAAAACTGAATATAGAATTGCCATACAACCCAGCAATACCATTGCTGGGTATCTACTCAAAGGACTTAAGGGCAAAGACACAAACGGACATTTGCACACCAATGTTTATAGCAGCATTATTTACAATTGCAAAGAGATGGAAACAGCCAAAATGTCCATCAACAGAAGAGTGGCTAAACAAACTGTGGTATATACATACAATGGAATATTATGCAGCTTTAAGACAGGATAAACTTATGAAGCATGTAATAACATGGATGGACCTAGAGAACATTATGCTGAGTGAGTCTAGCCAAAAACTAAAAGACAAATACTGTATGGTCCCACTGATGTGAACCGACATTCGAGAATAAACTTGGAATATGTCATTGGTACCAGAGACCAGCAGGAGTTAGAAACAGGGTAAGATAATGGGTAATTGGAGCTGAAGGGATACAGACTGTGCAACAGGACTAGATACAAAAACTCAAAAATGGACAGCACAATACTACCGAATTGTAATGTAATTATGTTAAAACACTGAATGAAGCTGCATCTGAGCTATAGTTTTGTTTGTTTGTGTTTTTTGTTTTTTTCTTTTTCCTTTTTTCGTTTTTATATATTTTTTAATTTTTTATTATTATTATTATTTTTATTTTTTCTCTATATTAACATTCTATATCTTTTTCTGTTGTTTTGCTAGTTCTTTTCCTAAATCGATGCAAATGTACTAAGAAATGATGATCATACATCTATGTGATGATATTAAGAATTACTGATTGCATATGTAGAATGGAATGATTTCTAAATGTTGTGTTAGTTGATTTTTTTTTAATTAATAAAAAAAAAAGAGGGGTAGTAGGGGTGGTTCATGAAAAGAATTAGAAGTGTCCTTCAAGCCAATTGCCTCAGTGCATTCCATTGCAGTTTCATCTGGTGAAACAGGATTAATCGCTCCAGACAGAGGAGTGAGGGCTGTTTCCTCAGGGGAGGTGGTTACAGGGTTAGCAGGCACTGAAGGGTTAATCTCTTTAGGTGGAAACTGGATGGCAGAGTCCCCAAGGCAGGCTGGAGGTGAGGCAGCTGCTTCCTCAGGACAGACCATCACAGGTCTAGCTAGCAAGGCGCAGCAGATTCCAGGGTTTCCACATCCCCACTGCCATCATTATCAACTCCTATGTCCTCATCCCAAGTTTCAGGATCCCAATCTTTTCCCATCAAAGCCCTTATTTTAACAGCAGACACCCTGCAAGGTTGAGATTTTAGTTTACGTTGTAAATCTGCTACTCACACTTTGAGGCTCTGTGTCTGGTTTTCAGAGATCTGGTCTGTGACCACAGGAAATAAGATTTTCTTTCAGGGCACATATAGAAATTTTTACATCTTTTGTATGGCATTTAAGTTTGAAGTGTTCAGCTCATCCCTTTCTTTCATAATTGCATCGAGTATATCTAAGAACAACCAGCCAACATCATTATACCTCCTAACTCCACAAAACTCTGTTAAGGTGTCAAAACCACTCTCACCCAGAGCCTTGCCTCATATAAGAGTATGATTAGGAGAATTAAATGGTGATATTTTGTGTATCTGTTTTGTCAGCTCACACCACGGACTGTCAGTGCCATCCTGATTATGGAAATAGAGTCATCGGTGCCTTTGAATCTAATCAGAACAGAAAACCAATTGTAAAAACGCATTTTTAAGATTCTGTTTCTCAAGAACCACTCCTGGTGCCAAGCTACAGTAGCCAGAGTTCTCTAGAGAAACAGAGCCAATGGGGGAGATCTGTAAATATGAGATTTTATTAAAGCATCTCACACAACTGTGGGAATGCAGGAGTCCAGATCCCACAGGGCAGGCTGTGAGCTGACAGCACTGATGAGGGACTTGGATGAATTCCCCAGAGAGGATGGCTAGCTGAAGCAGAGAAGGACTCTTTCTTCCGACTCCTCTTTAAAGACTTCGTCTGATTAGATTAAACATCGCTCATGCAGAAGACACTCCCCTTGGCTGACTGCAGATGGAATCCGCCATAGAAGCAATCCCCATGCTGATGATGTCATAAACCAGCCTTCTGGTTCATCAGCTGACCAGGAATGTCCTTGCAATAACGGTCAGGCCAGCGCTTGCTTGACCAAACAATGGGCACATCAGCTGGCCAAGCTGACACCTGGACCCAACCATGACAGGGATATTGAGCGGTCCACTCAAAGTGTGGCCCAAGAAGCATCAGCAACAACTGGGAGCTAATCAGAAACCCAAATTCTCAGGCCTCACCCTACTGAGTGGGGCCCTGTGCGGTGTTTTAAGCTCTCCAGATGATCCTTTCCTAGGCGAAAGTTTGAGCAGCACTGATCAATGTAAAGCACAACTAAGGGTGGTCCCTGAGTGGACATTCTACAAACAGGCTCTGGGGAGCTGACCAAATCCTTCTGAACCCAGCTGCTGAAAGGACCCAAATGAAGACACTCCAGCTGCAGCCCCAGGCTCCCCCCCGGGTGGGTTCCAGCACCTGCTTACCTGCTGCATTCTTGACCATACTCCCTCTGCGAACCTTTTTATACAGAATGGCACAGAGGGTCACAACCAGGAGGAACAGCAGCACCTGATTAACTGCAACAGAGACAGAAACGTGTTAAAATGTAACCCGTCACACGGAAATTTCTTGCACACGTGTAGAACGGTGGTGTGAGCAGATGCCTTCCCAGATACACGGAAGGGGCCATGAGGACCTTTCTTCAAGTTAATGGGGCAGCCGCCACTCAAGGACACACACAGGAAGTGTGAAGGGGAACCAGGGGAGACCCAGGCTGACGGGAGGTGCTGCCACCTCAGTCATGGGTGCTGCTGCCTGCGGCACCACCGTCTGTGCGTGAATGTTCTGCTTCAAATAACACCCAACATTTACAGATTACTTCTTAGGAGTCATTACTTACTATTTTCAGAGACTAAAGGATTATGTATGAATTAATTTATCTATTCCTTGTACGTTATGAATAATCAAGGATTAGAAAGAGTAGGGAAAAACTAAGTCATGAGCCCTTACTAGTCAAGAGTGCATGCGCTCGGCCACCACTGCCCAGCTGCCTCACCACGGTTCAACCACTGGCCGAGGACGATGCGCAGAAAATTCTCACCTGGCCGAGAGGTTCCAAGACTTCACGCCCACCCCCACCCCCCAGTTCAAAGCCCCCGGGACCAGGTGTTCCAGATTAGTGACCCGTGCCCTTGGGCTCTACTGAGAAGCAGCATGGGGTCGATCACAATCTCCTCAGCGTGGAGCACAGAGCTCTGGGCGTGCAGGAGATGATTTAGGAGGCTCGAGCTCATCGTGATTTCATGGTGCAGGCAGGCAGCCAAGCTCCGGCAGAAAGGACTAACGTTCTAACTGCATATACTCTTACAGTCACCTTCTTCTATGCCTTTTCACAAGACATGTTTTATGCTTTTTACTGTCTTTTCCATTTATAGTTATGATATAAATTTTCTATTACAAATTTTAAAAGTTAACTTAAAGAATATATTCAGGAACGTATGGGTCATAAGGAACAAGATGGTGGAAAATTGAGAACTGAGAACGTTGCCATATGTGGTACACAAATCCTCAAAGCTGGGAAATGATGGTAGAAAAGGAAAGGACTGAGATTTGATGTCAGTCTCACAACCCCATATCTGCCACTTCCAAGCTGTGTGGCTTCTGAGGAGTGGCTTAAACTCTCTGAACCTCTGTTTCCTCATCTGCTAAACGGGGACTGTAGTGGCAGTTACTGCCCTACAAGACACTCAGGGGGGTTAACGGAGGCCACGCGAGCCTGGTAAAAGCCTTACAGTTGTTATGCATTTTCATCATTATTGCACATGAGAATATTTATATTAACTGGCCTCAGACTGCTCTACTTTAAGACCACTAGGCTTTTGTCTCCTCATCTATAAAAGGACGAAGCCAGACAGTCTCCAGGGATGCCTGCCAGAGCTACCCTCGATGCCTCCAGGTTCCACCTCACTGACATGGGCTCCCCCCGCCTCCCTGGGTTCTCAGGGCCTGCTGGAGACAACTGGACACTGGGCTCAGTAAAAAACAAAACAGAACACGCACAACAGCAGGTAAGGGACCAACGAAGTTCCATAATTCACCAATAGGCCTGCGCAGTATCTGCCTGCCGGTCCATGTGAAGAGCACCCAGTGTCCGCTGTCCTCGGCCCATCTCACCACAGGGGCTGCGGCAGAGCTGGGGCGGCCACCAAAACACAGCACGGCTGCACACTTTGAATTGCACATAAACAGTGGACATTTTTCTTAATATCAGTATGTCCCGTGCAATACTTGGGACACATTTATTCAAAAATTATTCACTATTTATCAGAAATTCAAATTTTAATGAATGTCCTGAATTTTTATTTCCTAAATCTGGCAACCCTATCTGGCAGGTGATTGTAATACACTTAGATTGCTATGTTTCCCCCGAAATTCACAAAAGGCTTGATCTAAAATCAGGGGAAAGTCTAAGTTTTGATGGGTCTAAAGATTATACAATTTGAGGAGCCTCTTTAAGAATAAAAACACAAAATTACATGCATTGGATTAGACATAACTATGAATGCTTATCTGGAATGTGAAAATAAATTATATTGGCAGCGTTTATAGAAACACATAGCTTTCCCCAGGCCAGGGACACCTCTGACCAAAATACTCAACAACTTTCCATGGGAAACTTCCTGAGATGGTGATGGCAAAGAACCACCTGTGTGAAAGCCATAAGCTAAGGCTTGGCATCAAAACAGCTCTCCAAAATACCTATTTTTAAAACTTTATTTTCAATATTTATAATCTTACTTTTTCGTAATAGAGCCATGATGTTCACGTGGGTGGGAACGGCACCTGTGCGTTAAAGAAGAAGAAAAAATCAACTCAAGCCATCAACAGTTGTTAAGAATTACGTCCTCTTTGAAACTCTAATATGCTGCGAATCAGGCAATGGTTCTTTTCTTTCCCAAAAGTTAGCATTTGGGAAACAAAATAAAGATTTCTTGGCATATAACTCACCTCTTCCAAGGTGATTTTTCTGGCTGTGCAAACCTTCCAGGGGCTGCCTGGAGCTAACGCATCTCCAGGGGTGTTTATCTTCCCCAGAAAGAGTCCTGACAACCTGGGTCAACACAGCAGATGGCACACACCAGAAGCATCATGTAAGCAGGGGTCCTTGACCCACAAGATCCACCCATGCCTACTTTTCTGCTTTCATGAGTGATTTCCTTTGGAAAGGAATCTCCAGGACTCCCCGGCAGACCAGACCCTCCCTAAGAGAGCATTCCTCATATTCCGTCACTTATTCGGCAGGTACTTCCCGGTGCCGCCAAGAGCCAACGCTGTGCTAGGAACTGGGGATACACCAGAGGCCAAAACTGTCCTGCCTGTCATCACGGAGCTCTCAGGTGGGTGGGGAAACAAAGTGTAACAAATAAAATATTTAGATTAGGTTAAGTGCTATGACAGAAACAAGGAAGGTGCTGGCATAAATAGGAGCACACTAGGAGCAGGAACAGCAAATGCAAAGGCCCTGTGGCTGGCAAGAGCTCTGATTATTCTCTTAATCAGAGCTTAGATTAGCCGTAACTGCAAGGTCGTTAGGCTGAAACACAGCCTCCCAGGGCTGGAAGAGGCTGGAGAGGTACAAGGGGTCAGGCACCATGGAGCCCTGCATGCCCTGGAAAGCAGCTGGGATTTCATCTAGATGGCATTTAACCCCCACCATCAATCTTTGTGTTTGTCAGAGCCTGGGATGCTTTTCAAACATTCTCAAAAAAAAGCATTCTGATGTGAAAGGAGAGTGGACACTCAAAGTCCCCCACGATGAACCCAAAATCTCTTCCAAGTTTTCTGTTCAAACTCACGTGGGAGAAAATCATAGCGCCTTTCGT
This sequence comes from Tamandua tetradactyla, assembly GCF_023851605.1. Taxonomy (NCBI): domain Eukaryota; kingdom Metazoa; phylum Chordata; class Mammalia; order Pilosa; family Myrmecophagidae; genus Tamandua; species Tamandua tetradactyla. Next base: position 174,176,344 of record NC_135333.1, read on the forward strand.
TGTTGGCAGAGTTCCAACTCTGGGCGGACAACCGTCGTGAGGTCAGGGCTTTCCGTGCGCCGGTGGGAGGGCAGGGAGAGGCGGGTCAGGGCTCAAGGGTCAGTGTGAAGGACGAACGCGAATCCCGGGGTCTGGCAGCAGCCCAGGAGGGACACAAGGTGAGGAGAAGGGGCCCGGGGGTTGGGGGGTGCTGGGAGCTGTGGGAGGGACTCGCCAGGAGAACTTCCTTCCCGGGGACTTTCAGGGGCCGGGCTGTCCACCCTTCCGTCCGCACCTCCAGCCTCTGCCCCTCCCCCACACCGCCGGGCCCGCATCCCGAGGCGTGAGCCGGGAGATGCTGCTGGGACGGGCAGCTCCGTGGGCTCCGGGAAGGCGCATACACGTCTCCGGGAATCCTCAGGAATCTGGGAGGGTTCGCTGGAAGGAGTCAGGCGGGGGAAAGGAGGGCCAACTTTGCTTGACTCTCTAAATCCACGGCAGATGTCAGGGTATGTGAGTTTTTTCTTTTTAGCCTTCAAGGATTTGAATAGCAAATCACCTTCAAGCAAGCGTTCATCGTGCACGGCCCCGTCGCGCCCAGCCCACCCCGGAGGTGCTGTCCGCGCGCAAAGCTTGGGGAGGCGCCGGGACCGGCCGGTGGGAAAGTCCGCCCGTAGTCCCCGCGTAGTCCCCGCGCTCTCCCCTCGGTCCAGTCCCTCACGGCGCAGCTTTAACTCGTTTCCTCTTCTGGGTTTCGCTCGTGCCATTTCGCGGCCGTCTCGGTGTCTCGGCTGCAGAGACAGCACCTGGGGACCGCCCGGGAAGGCGCGCGCTGCGGCGGAGACCCCTGCCCTGCCTGTCGCGTCGGTGCCCGAGTCTGGGGATGAGGGGCTCCCGGGCCCGGGAGGGCGGCGGGGCGGCCGGGACCCCCACCCCACCCCACCCCGCCCGCCCCGCTCTCTGCGCCCCGCGCCCCACACGCCCGGCGTCCGCCCTTGCCCACGACTCTTCCCCGGGGAAGCCACCGCGGGGTCGCCCGACACCGCCCCGTCACGCTGCGCGGCCTTCCCACGTGCCCTGCCCACGTGCCCTGCCCCCCACGTGCCCTCCCCCCAGTGCCCTCCCGCGGCGCCTGGCGGCCACACGCGAACAACCCCGAGGGGTCCCAGGCTGGGGCTCGGCGGGCGCCCTCGCGGGACGTGACGCCACGCTTCTCCCCGCAGAGCGCCAGGCCCGCGCTCTCCCACGGGGTTTTTAGAGCTTAACACAGATCCACTGGATTATACAGAAAACCCATTACAGAAAAGAGTCATCGGAATCTTCGGGAAAAAGCGGATTTGTGATGTAGCAGCATATACGGACGAGCCCTCCCGCAGGTACGCGCCTGTGACGTGAAGTACTGACGTGTTTACAAAGACTTGGGAAACCCGTGAAGTCACAGAAACCATCCCATTTCCGCAGGCACCGGTGACGCAGTGAAAATGCTCAGGGGCAATGAGGTCAGTGAAAATGGAGACAGTTTTTCTCACCCGAGGTCAGGAGGCCCCTGTTTATCCATTTACCTCCTTTGGGGGCTCTGTGCGCCCCGGGTTAAAGCTAGAACCCCGGGCAGGTGCAGTCTGAGGTAAGGCGTCAGGGAAGAGTGATGTTTCAAACGTTCTGCCATCCAGAAAAACTGCTCTGGGGAGAGCTACCAGGACTGCCCCCGGCTCACAGCATGACACTCCAGGGACACACGCGCGGCAGGACAGACGCCAGCCCTGGGTGACCCGCACCGCGGGAGCGCAAAGGGCCCGCCGCAGGGAAGGCTGCCAGGAGCGTGCACTCGGGGCGCAGCTGTGCCCGTTTCTCTCCGGTGTGCACCGCGCAAGGGGAAGCACCGCTGTCTAGCCAAGGTTGAAAGGCCCTTCCATCTCTCAAGACCAAATGCGGGCAGGCCCAGAGCAGAGGGAGACGCGGTCCATGCTCTCGCAGGGCGGACACGGCCGAGTGACAGCCACGTGGCCTGGCTAGATGAGTGACCTCGCCTCGGGGGGAGCAGCCCTCCCTGCTGGATCAGTGAAGGTTCTACCCAGTAAGCTACGACAGATGAGCAGAGGCGATTATCACACTGCACATGCATGTACACACACTCACAGGCCCACATGCACACACACGTCACCGAAAGGACCCAGGCTGAAGTCATACAATTCAGAAAAGCAGCCAGAGCTCTAAATGCGGCGTCATTAACAATCTGCATGTTGGGTGGGGCCAGCTGCTTCCATGAGACAAACTCAGGGCAATGCGAGAGGTCGATGGGCTAGATGCATCCCAGGAGCAATTCCCCGGCTCACAGAAAAGGCCCACTGCTTCCTCCAAGCTTTAGGAATTGGCCTTAGGAGGACTGTTTTCCTGCCAAGACATCTGATGCAGGTAGATACGGTACTTCCTTTGTGGGGTCTTGGATTTCCATGAATGTTCCATTGCAGATTTCCATGAGTACAAAAGCACTTCATGCAGGGAAGCACGGATGTGCTGTGTAATAAGCATTCTGCATAATCATTTCTTTGTACTAGATTCCTTCCTACGATACACATAAATTACTAAAAAGGCATATGAACAAGTCAGCTTCAAGATATGACTTTTTGATTTTTAAATTTTAAAAATCTTTACATACAGTAAAATTTTCCCTTCTACTTTTTTTTGTCATACAGTGCTATGAATTTCAACACAGCACAGATTCTTTTAACCACCACCACAAAGGGGACGGAGGACAACTCCAACAGCCCCAAAGAATTCCTTGTGCTGCCCCTGGCAACCGCTGATGTGTCCCTTTCCCTGCAGTTTTCCAGACAGTCACAGAAAGGGGTCACACATCGTGTGGCCATTGTGTCGGCCTCTTCCACTCAGCTTAATGCTTCGGAGGGTCAGCCACGCTATCACCTGTCTCGGTCCTTCCCTCATTTTTGTGGCCGAATAATATTCCGTTGCGTGGCTATAGCACAGTTTGCTCATTCCTCTGTTGAAGGACATTTCAGCTGTTCACATCTCTGCACAGACTTTTGTGGATGTCAGTTTTCATTTTTCAAGGGTGGATACCTAGAAATGAGATTTTACTGGGTCATTTAGTAGATGTGTTTAACTTTATAAGAAACTGCCCATCTGTTTCCTTGAGTGGCTGTACTATTTTGCAGCCTACAAGCAATATATGAGCGTCCCAGTCACCCCACATCCTTGTAGAGCGTGACATTGTCAGTACTGTTTATTTTAGCTGTCCTGACATGTGTATCTCATTGTGGTTTTAATCCACATTTCTCTAATGGTTATGAATGCTGAGCATCTTCTATGCACTTATTTACCATCCATATATAGTGAACTGTCTGTTGATATCTTTTGCCTAATGTTTAGTTGGGTTATTATTTGCTTATTTTTTAGTTTTGAAAGTTCTTTACATATTGTGGACACAAGTCCTTTGTTCAATGTGTGATTTACAATGTTCTCCCTTCCATGGCTGGTCTTTTCATTCTCTGAGCAATGAATTTTGCAAAACAAAAGTTTTTGATGTTGATGAAGTTGAATTCATCAATTTTTTACTTTTATGGGTCATACTTTTGGTGTCATCTCTAAGAACTTATGGCTGCACTCAAGGTCATGCTGATGCTCTCCTGTGTTTTCTTCCAAGACGTTCATGTTTTACTTACACGTCTGTGACCCAGTCAGCTCACTTTTGTAGATGGTGTGAGGTTCATTTTTTAGTATATGGATATCCTGTTGTTCCAATACTATTGTTGAAAAGAGTGTCCTTTCCATTAAATTGATTTTTTTTCTTTAATATTTCATTCCAATTGTGGGTGTCTAAAAGAAGACTTGAAACCTGTCAAGGATTTGAATTAAGAGGATGAAGTGCGTCCCAAAGCGTGGAGAGAGGAGTCAGCCCTGGCTTTGTGCACTCTCCTGTACCTTCTGCAAGGAGGATTACAGCTCCAGTGGGGCACCGGTGGTTATAGAGTGATCTGCAATACCAAATAAAGGCTCAGCGATGTTCTCAAAAAGGCACCTGGCTCAGGCACCGGTGGTTATAGAGTGATCTGCAATACCAAATAAAGGCTCAGCGATGTTCTCAAAAAGGCACCTGGCTCAAGGAGATGAGAAAAGGGTTGAGACATCATGAGAAAGTTTTAACCAAACATTTCCCCGAAGTCAAATCCCATCTTTGTGCTATACTCTGGGGCATTTTATTTGTACTCTGAAATCCAAGACAATTTAAAACTTCTGCTTTTGGTTTTTTCCAGATCACAATTTATCTATACGCTTACCATAGGGCTTTAGACATGAAGGAGGAGAAGCAGTGGGCATGAGGAGAAGCATAGGAAAGTAGGGCACGTTTGGTGAGAAAATGAAATTTAACTGTTAGATAAAACTTTTAATTTATAAAACTCATTCTAGTCTGAAAACCTGAAATTGAATTTTGTCACATTTACATGTACATGCGCTTCTTTGTGACATTTTGCCAATCACCGCAGGAGCTAGAAACGGATGGACTTCCTCTATCTTAAAAAAAAAAAGTTAATTTGCCATAAATAACAAATTTGTCTTGAAAATGCACAGTTTATTTTTAAATCAACTTGATCCTTCTTAGTTATGTTCCTTCAAAGGAACTTGACACTTGACTTGCAGCTGCAGACAGCAGGTGGGGAATCCCTTCAGCAGTGAGCAGCCTGGCAGAGAGCCTGCGGGAGCACGGAGAACAGGTGCGCTATTAAAATGCCCCAGGGTTTTTCATGAACCAACGTGTTGGCAGTGATCTAGGGAAACACTTCAACACATCAGATCCAAGTGTCTAATCTACTGCAGACGACCAGCTACAAGCTCCTTTTATCGTCCCAGGATATAGCCTGCCTGCCCGGGAGCCCTGAGCCCGGCACAGCAGTCAGTCTCCTTTTCCCCTCTTGCACAAGGGAAAGAACTAGGCACATTCCTTAGGATTCTTCCTAGACAGGGCTTCACATGCTTTTTAATCGATGTGATTTTAGATGATACGCGTTTGTCTAAGCTTTAGGAATGCGATGAGCCTAGAGTGGCCTGTGGCTCCGAGCACCCCCGCGAGGGTGGACCGAGCAAGACCCTGGCAAAGACGCGCTCCACGGCCTCCAGGCCAAAGTCTTCCCGAGCCCTCAGGCCCTGGCCTCCGTCTTCTAGCCGCTGTAAGGAAGGTCGCCTCAAACCAAAAGAACTTACTGGCTCACGTGGGCTCGGTGGCTGCCTCCATCACCCAGAAGCCTCCCTCTTTCTTTCTCCCCTGACAGCTTGTAATTACATGTCCAATTTCCTTTGTCTATAAGGCCTCCCGTCATACCCGATCACGGCCTGTCCCGATTAAATTTGGCTTTATCTTGATCGGATCTTCCAAGACCCGATTTACAGCTGAGCCTGCAGCGCAGAGCGGGACTGAGGGCTCCAGCGTGTCCTGGTGGAGGATGGGACTCAGCCCACCACAGCTCGCCAAGACATCTCCCCCATTTTCCACCGGAGCTGCTCAGAAGTGAGGCTCATGCCTGCAAACAAGAGCCTTTACTGGTTTGCTGAAACCCAGTGGGAGATGCTCCGGTGGCCAGAAAACAATCCCAACTACCATTTACTGAAGCTTAATTTGCACCTGAGCTCTATGCTGACCCTTTCAGTACTTCATCTCTAGTTCTTACAAAAATGTTCACATAGATAGGTTACTATCTCAGTTTTTCAGAAGAGAAAACTGCTTCAGGGAGGACCAGTACCTTGCCCAAAATCACACAACTGGAAGTGATGGAGCAGGGCCAAATCCGAAGTCTGTGCTCTTGCACCACAATTGGTGGCACTCTGCAAGGTCACGTCTACGGCAGGAGACAGGTGTGTAGAGCTCCAGGGAACACATTTCCCTGGTGCTGAAGAAGTTCCACAGCTCAGGCAAGGTTACTGCCTTTCCCTGAGGCTAGGACCCGAAGCAGGGGCCAGGCAGCAGTGCTGACCCAGCTAAGAGAAGGGCTCATCTGTCCCCCATCAGGACGTTACCAACTCTGCACTCTTTAAGATGAAACAAGACACTTTATGGACCTGATAATGTCACATCATATTGCAAGGCAGAGCAGTTGTGTGCCAAGGAGGGAAATTCCTGAAGTGGACTTCTGTAGGAAGCCCTAAGCCACTTTAGGAATGCAAGGCAGCTCTCTCTCTAAGCCGATGTGGCAGTGAACTCACTGCCCTCCTCATTACATAGTACTTGACTCCCAGGGGTGTAACTCTCCCTGGCAATGTGGGACAGGACTCCCGGGATGAGCCAGGACCCAGCATCGTGGGATTGAGAAAGCCTTCTTGACCAAAAGGGGGAAGAGAGAAATAAGACCAAATAAAGTGTCAATGGCTGAGAGATTTCAAACAGAGTCAAGAGGTTACCCTGGAGGTTATTCTTATGCATTATAGAGATACCCCTTTTTAGTTTATCGTGCATTGGAGAGGCTGGAGGGAAGTACCTGAAACTGTTGAGCTGTGTTCCAGTAGCCTTGATTATTGAAGATGATTGTGTAATGATACAGTTTTTACAATGTGACCATGTGATTATGAAACCTTGTGTCTGATGCTCCTTTATCCAGGATATGGACAGATGAGTAAAAAATACAGATAAAAAATAAATAATAGGGGGAACAAAGGTTTAAATGAATTGGGTAGATGGAAATACTAGTGGTCAATGAGAGGGAAGAATAAGGGGTTTGGATGTATGAGTTTTTCTTTTTTATTTCTTTTTCTGAAGGGATGCAAAATGATCATGGTGATGAATACACAACTACGTGATGATATTGTGAGCCACTGAGTGTGCACTGTGGATGGACAGTGTAAGTGTGTGAAGACTTCTCAACAAAAGTATTTTAAAGAACTACTAGGAAGAGCAGAGTCCTTGAGAAGCATGTACTTCACACACAATACCTGCTTTTATTTTCTTTTGAAAAATGAAATTTTATAAGGATTTGACATGTCTGGTTGGTACTGTTGTTTCCCTCTACACAAGTTCATCTCACCTCTGATGTCAGCACTTTTGGAATAAATTCCAAATAGGGAAGTGACAGATACTGACTCGGGGCCCCAGAACCACGTGGGAAGCCTTCTCGAAACTTCTCGTGTACGGCCTGGTTAGGGCAGCCCATGCAGACAGACACACCTGGGTTCAAATCCTGGCCCCACCACTTATAAGAAGCCACCTTGGGAAATTTTAGTTTCCTCATTTATAAAACATCTAGAATACCATTTTGCAACCACCGTGTTAGTAGCTCTGTCAAGAAAAAATCTCAAGGAGTGCTGAAACCATTGGGTAACGGCGGCTGAGGACCAGGGCATTCAGTCGAAAAGTCTCGCCCTGTAGATGAGGGATGCATTGCGATGGAGAAGCCGGTTTAACAAGTGCTCACGCTCAGCACCCCGATAATGGAACCCGCTGCCATTCTGTGCCTTAGTTGTTGAGACTGAGGACCCCTCCCCACGGCATCCTGCCAGGGCCATCTGACCGCCTGTCGTGGCTGAGGCAGCCTCCAACCCACACCGTGGCACAGCCTGAAAAACAACTGGCTCAGCAAAATTAAGAAAAAAAGACGGTGCTGGGAACTCTTCTAGGGACCAGAGACCAAGAGAGTTGAGAGATCCTTGATTGCATCCTTGGACCAAAATTTAAAAACAGCTTTAAAGTTTATCATGGAGAAAACTGGGGAAGTGTTACCGTATCAACATGAAGTTTCCTGGGTGGGTAATTACAGTGTGTGTATATTGGATATATACTTGGTCTTAGGAGACAACGAGCGTGAGACGTTCAAAAGGTTGTAGAGACGGTCAAAAGGTTGAGAAGTGTGTATGTGTGTGTGTGTATGTGCTTGTATGTGTGTGTGCACGCACACATGCATGTGTGTGAGTAGAAAGATGAGATTGAGAAAAAGCAAATGTGGCAAAATGTCAATAATTGGTGACTGGTAAATAGGTGTTCATTGCACCCTTTTTGCAACTTGTCTGTAAATTTGAAATTTTTCTAAATAAAAAGTTTGGGGAAATGAGCATACTCACAAAGAGGTTTTGTGAGGATTAAATGAAATATTTCATGTAAAGCTGTTATCACAGTACTTGCCAAACAGCAGGAATTCAATTAATATTAGCCGTGGATATCACGTCCCCTCTCCACGCCCCACTTTCCACATCTCTGTGTTTGTGACTGGCTCACACAATCCCTCAGCTCTGACACGCTATGACTCCATCTGAACCTGCCTTCAGAAGAGTGACTGGGGAACTAGGGCTGGCCGCTGACAAGAGCAGAGATGTTGCTATGAGAATGTAAAAATGGAATTAAGCAGTTAAAAATATTAAGAAGAGTCCCTCAGAATGTTAAGTGTAGAGCTACCACATGACCCGCAACCCCACTTCCATGTGTATCCCCAAAAGAACTACACAGGGACTCGGACTGTTGACACACCGATGTTCACGGTGGAATTACTCACAGCCGTCCAAAGGTGGAAGCGGCCCGAGGGCCCATCAGCACAGGCGAGATGAACAGTTGGGAAATTATTCAGCCACAGGGAGGGAGCATGCTGCCACACGCGTGAACCTCAAGGCCATCAGGCTGAGCGAGACACACCACACACAGAAGGATGAAAACAGCTGTATATCGTATGCTCGCACTTAAATGAAATGATTAGAATATGAAAATGCAGAGGCAGAAACTACAGCAGAGACCACCAGGGCGGGGTGGGGGCGGTTGGTGCTTCCTGGGCGCAGAGGTTCTGTCTGGGTGCCAGGAGAACTGTGGGATGGGAGGGGAAGGTGGCACAACCTGTGATGCCGGCACTACAGCCACTGAAGTATGTACTGGAATGTGGCTCAAAGGGGAAATTTTACATTATATAGATATGCTTTCAGAATAAAATAAAATAAAACACGCATAGACCTGAACAACACCATCAGTGAACCCTAATGGAAACCATGAACTACAGTTAACTGCATAATTATAATAATGCTGTTTCATCAATACGAATTGATGGTACCGCACTAAGGCAAAGTGTTCATAACAGGAAAAGCCGGGGTGGGGGGGGCGGTTATGGGATCTCAGCATTTTCTGGATGATTTTTCTGTAAACCTATAACTTCCCTAATTAAAAAAAAAATGTTAAGAGGGGATAAGAGCCCAAGCAAGGACAAGAAGGCAGTTAGAATGGCTCTCTTTGCATTTCATTCATTCAGCTAACTTTTATTCAGCCTCTACTACTATATTCCAGGCACTAGAGGTTTAAAGATAAGGCTAACCCAACAGCTCTTCCCACTTCTTTCTCCACTGCCCATGTACACTAGAGAGACTGGAAAAATCTAAATGCTGACTTTCTCAGCCTCCTTTGCAGCTAAGAATAGCCACACGCTAAAGATCTGCTCAAAGAAAGGAAAGAGAAAGTCTGCTAGGGATATCTGAGTAAGCATTTGCTTCCTTGATGAAGCAGCCCCTTCACCATTCTTTCCTCCTTGCATGGGGCCATAATGGCTGGAGCTTGGCAGCCACCTTGAGACTATGAGGGAGAGGTCAAGCACTCCACAGAACTGCCCGCCTTTATATCACCAAACTGCTGAACCAATGCCTCTGCTGCTCACTACCTCTAGAGCTTATTATGTGAGAAAAATCAGCCCCTGTGTACTTAAGCTGCTGTAAATTGATGCTCATGGTACTTGTAGGCAAAAGCATTCTGCTAGATATAGTAGTTGCTCAAGAAATGTCTGTAGAGCCCAGCTCCTCACATCCTCCCTCATCCTCCAGATGGAGTCTGGATCTGAGCTGAATTTTGGGGGTTGGAAAGGTTGTAAAGAGGTAGAAAACTGATAAGGAAAGGGAGGGACAGAGAGCCATAGAGCTTGGCTGTGGGACAATTTAAGACTCTGTAGGGGAAGAGCCAGGGCCCTGGGCCAGAAGAAGCTGGAGTGCTGGGACAGAGGCTGGGAGAGCATCTTCTGGGTTAACAAGTTGTCTACGTGGGAGAAAATGTGCCCAGGGGACTCACTGCTGCGCAGGTGGAGGCCTGGGTGCAGGGGAGGTGCCCACCTGCCTTCTCCTCCTGGCCGTGCCTCCTTCTCTGCGTCTTCCAGACTCCACACTCACTGGTTTCTCCCAACTGGCCTCCACCTTTCTGACCGCTCACTCTCAGTCTCTTTTGCTGGTTTCTCTTCCAAATGTCAGATTATCTCAGGACTCAGTCCTTTATTTCTTCTCTTCTCCCTCTAAACTCACTCCTTAGGAGACCTCCACTCCATCTCATGGCTTTAAATGTCACTGGTGCCTGACCCGCCTGCCTTTCTGTCTCAAACCCAGCCTCTCCCCTACACTCAAGGCTGCTCAGCCCAGCTCCAGCTGGCAGCTCCGCTTGGAGACATCACCGGGCCCCAAACCGAGTTCCTGATATTCCCCCAAACCTGCACTTGCACAGTCTTCCTCTACTCAGTCACACTCACTGCATTTCCCTAACCGCTCTGGCAGAAATAAGCCTGGCTTATCTGTGATCCCGCTCTGTTTTCACTCCCCAAGTGTGGACTGTCAGTTCCATGTTCACAGTGTATCCAGAGTTCAACCTCTTCTCACTCCCTCCATGCCGCCCTCCTAGGCATGCATCTCATCCTTCACTGGGATTATCCTGCCCTTGTCTCTCTTCGGTCGATTTTCAACAAAGCAGCCAGAATACTTCTGTTAAAATGGGTGTCAGATGATGCTATTCTTTGTCCAACTCACCCCCACCCCCACCCCAAGGCCTTCCCAAGTCTTTCAAAGTAAAAGCCAAAGTCCCCACAGTGTCCTAGAGACCTAGCGTGTCTCCCCGACCTCCCTGCCACCGATTCCAGCCTCAGGGCTCTTGCACGTGCTGTGTCCGCCCCCTGGAACGCTCTTCTCAGATCCCCCTGTAGCTCACTCTCTCAGGACTTGATCAAAGCCGTCAACCTAATAATCCATAGGTTTCTTCTCCCCCACCCCGCCCCCGCCATGCCACCCCCTGCCCGAGTGACTTACTGGCTTATTGCCTGCCCTGCCAACGACAGCTTATAAGACCCACAGAGGCAGGGAAGTTGGTGCCACACGCCCAGCCCCTAGGGAAGTGGCGATACAAGCCTCAACAAGCATTTACCGGCTCTAGGGATGAGCACAGGGCTCTCCACGATCCCCCTGTGTGCACAGCCGAAATCACCCCTTTCCCTAGAGGCTCCTCTCTGTGCTCCTCCAGCAGCCTCTTCAACTCCTCCTCCATCAATGCCCGATTCCTGCTAAATCTACCTCCTACGTGTCTTCTCCTTCTAAATCCTCTCTACCCGGCCTGATCTCAGTCTCTCCTCTCCCGCCTGGCCTTCCTGCCTTGCCCAACCCCTCCTGACACAGCAGCTAGGGTGACTTTGTTGTTGTTGGATAATTATATTAAATTAAATCGAATCCCAGATGTAATTTGTTCTGTTCAATTTTCCAGAGTAAAAGCAGGGGCCGTGCCTTCTCACCCCTCTCCCTGCGGCCGCAGAACCGCAGCCGCTCCACCCTCGGCAGTGGTCTCAGCGCGTGGGCCGCGCCTGCCGGGACTTCCCCGCGTGATCAGGGTGCAGGGCGGGGCTCGGCTTCAGGACCAACCGGGAGAAGGCGGGACTGGGGACGCGGAGCTGGGGATGCGGAGCGGGGGCCGTGGAGCTGGGGGCGCGGAGCTGGGAGTGCCGGGCTGGGGACTCCGAGCTGGGGGCTCCGGGCTGGGGGCGCCGAGCCGGGGGTGCCGAGCTGGGACTGTGGGGCTGGGGGCGCGGAACTGGGGGTGCGGAGCCGGGGGTGCTGGGCTGGGGCGCCAAGCTGAGGGCGCGGCCCTGCAACTGGAGGAGCAATCCGGAGCGGGGCTCACACCGAGGTGGGGCCAGAGAGAAGGAAAACGCTTAAGGATGGGGTGTGGGAAGAGGCTGGATGTCTGCCGCCAGGCTCCTGCAGTCCGCCCGCCCGGGAGCCGTCTTGCCAGATGCCAAAGGCTCGGCAGGCCGCCGCGGGAGGGGTGCTGCAGGCCTGGCTGCTCGTGGAAGGAAAAGGCCAGAGGGAGGGCCCCAGAGGAGCACCCCAAACCCAGGGCCCCCAAGCCCACGTCGCATGCCAGCTCCCACCAGCTGGGAGGGGCTCAGGGCTTGCTCCACTGGGGAGGAATCTAAAGCCAGCACCAGACTTGGTATAGGGAAAAGAGGTGCCAACGGAGGGACTGGGGCTGCCTGAGCACAGGACAGGAGCCCGGTGACCAAGGGGACGACAAAAGGGTTGCTAACAGGCACTGCCCACGGACGGAACTGGGGAGGCTGTGCGCCTTCGTGGAAAAATTCTGAGCTTTCCCAGAAACGAAAGAACAAAAATTGTACTGTCTCCTTTAAAAATGTTTATAAGAAAATGGGCCTAGATTGTAAACTCTTAAGTAAACGGGCCTAGATTGTAAGCTCTTATAGCAGACACATCCCATCCAAGACTGGTGATTACTATTTCTGAATTTGGAGAGGTTGTTTTATACATGTATAACCTGGTATTTAGAGATAAGATCCAAGATGATCGGATCGGGATTAAAGTAATTCAGAACACAGGGGTAAGGAAGACATTGTCTGTATTTTAGAACCACATACTCTTTGAGACCAAAGGACGAAAGGTTTATTTTATCCAGAACCTAATTTTTCTGTAGCACATAATCTTCTCAACCTGTCTGGATAGCTCATTTGAACAACTGAAACATGAGGAGCCCAGAATAAGAAGGAGGGCCTTTAATCCTGTATAGCTTAATGTAATGCCTAGATACATCCTAAATATATTAAGCAGATAATCAGAAAGTACTGGCAAAGTCCCTTAAGGGATAGGAGAAAAAATATGGAACTATTAAACTTTACCATCAGGAAATCCCCTGATACTGTGTCAAACTATAGGGGCACCCAAATCAATAGGCCAAGCCCTTGATCTTGAGGCTTATTCTTATGAAATTTATGTAGGTAGCAGAGAAGCTTAGACTACCTATTATCTTAGGCATGCCTAAGAGTTACTTCTGGAGGACCTCTGTTGTTGCTCAGTTGTACCCTCAGTCTCTCTAAGCCCAACTCTGCAAGTGAAATCATTGCCCTCCCCCCTATGTGGGACATGACATCCAGGGGTGAAAGTCTCCCTGGCAACATGGGAGAGGACTCTGAGGGATGAGTCCGGCCCTGGCACCGTGGGATCAACAATTCCATCCTGACCAAAAGGGGGAAAAGAAGTGTAACTAATGAAGTATCAGTGGTAGAAAGCGTTCAAATGGAGTCAGGAGGCTACTCTGGAGGTTGGAACATCAGATAGTTCCATCTCCCTACCCCATATTAGTGACAGACCCTTCCAACATGGAAAAGTTAGAATTGCCATAGCCCAAACACCCCTAAAGAGAGAGATGGAAAGATCAAAGGTGATAGTGGAGTTATACAGAAAAGATAGGATTTAACAAATGAATATGAATGCTGAATTATTAAATTGATATTTCCTTTAGTTTCCTGTATTCTAGAGCAGCTAGAAGGAAAAATCTAAAATTGTGGAATTGTAACCCATATCAAACTCTGAAATATGTTCTACAACTAATTGTTGTGCTGTGCTTAGATATTTATTGCTTTTTTGTATATATGTTATTTATCACAAAAAAGAAAAAAAGTCCATTGTAATGACAAAAAATATATATATTCCTTCTAGCCTCCAATGTTCTGGAACAGCTAGAAGGAAAAGTCTGAGAGGATGGTACAGTAGCCCATGACAAACTCCGGGATCTGCCCTGTAACTACTTGTTGAAGAATGGTCTGGAAATTTATTGCTTTTTTCTTTCTCTGCTTTGTATGTATGTCATACAATAAAAAAGTTAAAAAAAAAATCGTGTTCTTTCTTAGACAGCTGTGAGTTTGGGCCGTGGCTTTTCAGGGCCTCACTTCTCAGCTGCATGAGCGTGCACAACTTACAAATGGGAATGCTCTGCAGATTCAAGGAAACAACATTTAATCCTAATAGCTAGTGCGTGCATAGCAATGTCAGGCGTGCTTCCAAGAGCGTTACCTATATCAAGCGGGTGCTCACGGCCACCCGAGGAGGAAACTGAGGCTCAGAGTGGGCTGCTGAGGGCCCCAGGTGCAGGCAGCGCGACTGGCACTCAGTGTCAAGCACCCGAGTGAGGGCTGCAGCAGCTGCCGTCCACCCCGTCACTGCTGCCCCTGTGCCAGGCCCAAAAGGAAGTCTGTGATTTAACTCCACTCCCCCTCCCCCCCCACCCCCACCCCGAGCGCCCCGGGTCTCCCCGACGTGGGACCTGCAGCAGAGCCCTCACTCTGCCGACATCGGACAAGCCCTAGGGCCGTGAGCCGGACAACAGGCTTAGGGCCACATGAAGAGAAAGAAGGACAAAATCAGGACTCAGGAATTCGGTCTCTAAAGAAGCATTTCTTGCCTTTTTACTTTTTACTGTAGCCTGAAAGGTTTACAAAAAACACAGATCCACCAAAATACACCCATCACGGAAGCCAGGTAAGGGGCCTTCAGGCTGGGTGGGGCCTGCAGCTTTCTCTCGTGCTTGAAGGCGGAATCTTTCACAGGAACTCTCCGGACCAGGCGTGGGGCAAGCCCCGAGCCTCACCTGTTCTGGAGGTAACGTTTTGTCGGGACACAGCGGGCTGACTGCTGGGTGTTTTGTCTGAAGCTGCTTGCACAGCACAGCAGCAATACTGAGCAGCTAGAGCAAACACGTACCCACAAAGCCTAAAATATTTACTTTCTGGCTCTTTGCAAAAAAAAAAAAAGACACAAAAAGCTTTTCTGCCCCTGCTCTCTACAGTCTGCTGCATGTGTGAACTGAACGGTGCCCCGGAAAGACATGCTGTGGTTCTAATCCCAGCATCACAGAATATGGCCTTGTTTGGAAAGGGGTCAGCAAAAATGAAATTAGCAAGTTTAAATGAGGTCAAACCTCAGTCGGGCAGCCCTTCCCATGGCCAGTGTCCTCGGAGGAGCCCGAGACAGCAGGCTGGAGGGACCAGGTCGTGGAGCACCCCCGGGGACCAGGTCACAGAACACACCCCGGGGACCAGGTCACGGAGCAGCCCCGGGGACCAGGTCGCGGAGCACCCCCGGGGACCAGGTCACGGAGCACCCCCGGGGAACAGGTCACGGAGCATCCCCGGGGACCAGGTCACGGAGCACCCCCGGGGACCAGGTCGCGGAGCACCCCCGGGGACCAGGTCGCCGAGCACCCCCGGGGACCAGGTCACGGAGCACCCCCGGGGACCAGGTCACGGAGCACCCCCGGGGACCAGGTCGCGGAGCACCCCCGGGGACCAGGTCACGGAGCACCCCCGGGGAACAGGTCACGGAGCACCCCCGGGGACCAGGTCGCGGAGCACCCCCGGGGACCAGGTCGCGGAGCACCCCCGGGGACCAGGTCGCCGAGCACCCCCGGGGACCAGGTCACGGAGCACCCCCGGGGACCAGGTCGCGGAGCACCCCCGGGGACCAGGTCACGGAGCACTCCCGGGGACCAGGTCACGGAGCACCTCCGGGGACCAGGTCACAGAACATCCCCCCGGGGACCAGGTCACGGAGCATCCCCGGGGACCAGGTCACGGAGCACCTCTGGGGACCAGGTCACAGAACATCCCCCCGGGGACCAGGTCACGGAGCACCTCCGGGGACCAGGTCGCGGAGCACCCCCGGGGACCAGGTCACGGAGCACCCCCCGGGGACCAGGTCGCGGAGCACCCCCGGGAATCAGGTCACGGAGCACCCCCGGGGACCAGGTCGCGAAGCACCCCCGGGGACCAGGTCACGGAGCACCCCCAGGGCCCAGGTCGCGGAGCACCCCCGGGGACCAGGTCACAGAACACCCCCCGGGGACCAGGTCGCGGAGCACCCCCGGGGACCAGGTCGCGGAGCACCCCCGGGGACCAGGTCACGGAGCACCCCCGGGGACCAGGTCACAGAACACCCCCCGGGGACCAGGTCGCGAAGCACCCCCGGGGACCAGGTCACGGAGCACCCCCGGGACCAGGTCGCCGAGCACCCCCCCCGGGGGACCAGGTCGCCGAGCACCCCCGGGGACCAGGTCACAGAACACACCCCGGGGACCAGGTCACGGAGCACCCCCCCGGGGGACCAGGTCGCCGAGCACCCCCGGGGACCAGGTCGCTGAGCACCCCTGGAGACCAGGTCACAGAACACACCCCGGGGACCAGGTCACGGAGCACCCCCAGGAATCAGGTCACGGAGCACCCCCGGGGACCAGGTCACAGAACACACCCCGGGGACCAGGTCACGGAGCACCCCCGGGGACCAGGTCGCCGAGCACCCCCGGGGACCAGGTCACAGAACACACCCCGGGGACCAGGTCACGGAGCACCCCCGGGAATCAGGTCACGGAGCACCCCCGGGGACCAGGTCGCCGAGCACCCCCCCAGGGGACCAGGTCGCCGAGCACCCCCGGGGACCAGGTCACAGAACACACCCCGGGGACCAGGTCACGGAGCACCCCCGGGAATCAGGTCACGGAGCACCCCCGGGGACCAGGTCGCCGAGCACCCCCCCCCGGGGGACCAGGTCGCCGAGCACCCCCGGGGACCAGGTCACAGAACACCCCCCGGGGACCAGGTCACGGAGCACCCCCCCGGGGGACCAGGTCGCCGAGCACCCCCGGGGACCAGGTCGCTGAGCACCCCTGGAGACCAGGTCACAGAACACACCCCGGGGACCAGGTCACGGAGCACCCCCAGGAATCAGGTCACGGAGCACCCCCGGGGACCAGGTCACAGAACACACCCCGGGGACCAGGTCACGGAGCACCCCCGGGGACCAGGTCGCCGAGCACCCCCGGGGACCAGGTCACAGAACACACCCCGGGGACCAGGTCACGGAGCACCCCCCCGGGGGACCAGGTCGCCGAGCACCGCGGACAACAGCAGAAGCCCCATGAGGGATGCAAGAAACACTTCCCTTCGGACTTCAAAGGGAGCGTGCCCCACCTACATCCAAACATTCTTCCGAAAAACGCTGAAATAACGGAAGTATTTAGAGTCAAACTCCTTGGGAACTGGAAATGGAAGTCAGGAGGGCTGTGGCTTAGTAAAACTGCCCCTTTCTCAGCAAGGAAAGAAGATGAGAAACAAATAAAGAGCCCGAGAGGTGTGGGAAGGGAGGAGGGCGCAAGGCCTGGAGAATTAACGCAGGGGTGTGTGCAGGACAACGACCCGTCAGGGGGTCCACGGCAAGCGCGCCGCCCCACGCAGGCCGCGTCCAGTCCCAGCGCCGCCAGCGCTCCGGGGGCCAGCCCCACCCGGAGGCCCCGCGCGTCCGCGTCACCGATGAGGAAACAGGGGAAGCCAGAGGAGTCAGACGCGTGTACCCGGAGGCGTGATCCCACCCTGGCTGTGACCCCAGGGCCCCCGCTCTCCGCCCTGCCCTGGGTGGGGGGGTTCTCCCGGGAAATACAACCGGGATGCGGCACCCAGACGCCACCCGGGCGGAAAGGAAAAGGCAACAGCCAACAAGCGGAGGGGCCTCACTGGTGCCCCGCAGCTAGACCACCCGCCTTTGCCCACCGCACCCCCCATGTTCAACCAACGGGTTCTCTCTCCCTCCCTCTCTCTCTCATGCCCCCTAACTTACACAATGTGTCATGCTCCCTCACAAAATGAACATAAAGACTTTTTTTAATGTTAAAACCACTTTCAACTCACGCTCCGCTAAATGCACGAAGCCTCCTTTGGGTTTTCACGGCCGCGGGACCCGCTTAGGGGCGGAGGCCCCGGGAGCCGCTTCGTGGCAGAACAAACGTGACTCTCAGCCCGAAGCCGCCCGTGGGCCAGAGGCGCGCGCCCGGGGCGAGCACTCACCCCGCCCGCGGCTTCCAGGCCGCGCGCCCGAGGCCGGGAGGGGACTCCGCTGCGGAGCGGCCCGCAGGCCGCGCCGGCCACGCAGCCACCAAGGGCTTCCGCGGGACGTGGGGCGCGCAGGCCGCGACCTCGGACTCACTTTCCGAATCTACAGGAGATGAGGGGCCGCGGCCCGCGGAGAGAGAGGACGGCCCGACGTCTCAGCTTACCTGGCTCTGGGCTCCGAGGTCCCGAGGGGCTCAGGGCGCCCCAGCTGCGGCCTGCGTGCTGCCTCCACTGCCCCCCCCCCCAACCCAACAGGGCGGGCGTGACGTTCCCACAGCGCAGCCCTACCACCCGCAGCCCTGGCTGGGCCGGCGCTGACTCTGCGAGGCTCAGGTTTCTTCTCCCGCTGGGCCGGGCAGCCAGCTGCAGGCGCTGCTGGGGTGCAGGGGTGCCAGGGTGCAGGCGCTGGTGGGGTGCAGGGGTGCCAGGGTGCAGGCGCTGCTGGGGTGCAGGTACTGCTGGGGTGCAGGCGCTGCTGGGGCGCAGGCACTGCTAGGGTGCAGGGGTGCAGGGACTGCCGGGGTGCAGGCGCTGCCGGGGTGCAGGTGCTGCTGGAGGGCTTGGCTTACAGGGATGCAGGCATTGCCGGGGTACAAGCACTGCCAGGGTGCAGCGGCTGCCGGGGTGCAGGTGCTGTGTGGGTGCAGGCACCAGATCCCCCTGCACACCGGCCGCCCTGGACCTGGCTCGTCCTGCAGCCATTGCACACATCTTTTCCCAAACACTGCCTTGGAGGAAAAGAGTTAAAATTGGAGAAAAGCAAGTGCCTGGAGGGCGAATTCCTACCACATGTTGGATTTAAGGTGGACTTTGAAAGAGCAGAAGTGAAAAATAAAGTTCATATTGATTTCTCAGCCACTAGCTGTTCCTGAAATACAGTCACAAACATGCTGTTGGCCCCCAGTCATAGCCCACATACCATCTGGAAAAAGTTTCAGGATGGTGTGCCTTGGGCCTGAACTTTGAGACTCAGGAGCAGCTGACACCAGCGCCCAGCTGTCCGCTGCTCCCTCTTCCTGCCGAGGAGTCTCAGAAGCCCCGAGGTGGTGCCCTGCGGGGATCACAAATCTGTTTATGCAACATCCTCCCTCCTCTATCCTATAAGGAAGTAAGGGAGCCCCTGCTCACTGTCTCCCAGTAGAAATAAAATATAGGTTACATTGTGTTTTAAATTTTCTAGGCACCATATTAAGAAAAGTACAAAGGGGTAAAATTGATTTTAATGATATATTTTATTTAACCCAACAGATTCAAAATATTATCATTTGAACATGAAATCAATATAAAAACTAACAAGACATTTCACATTTTTTGGTAGTCTTTGAAATGGTGTGTATTTTGTGCTGAACATCCCAATTCAAACATGAAATTTTTATCAGAAACACTTGATCTTTATTTAGATTTCATAAAATTTACACTTTAAAATGCAGAGCTACACACCTACCCAGGTTGTTTCAAACACACTTAAAAGTTTTCCAATTACTGAATAAAATGTCAGCTTTTTAATTTTAAATCATATGAAATTTAAAGTTCAGTTCCTCAGTTGCAATAGCCACATTTTAAAGAATTAACAGACTTTTTTTAGAACAGTTTTAAATTTACAGACTAACCGGGCAGAGAGCAGTGTTCCACTTACCCCTCCCCCCCGCCCCCCTTCCACCTGTCCCACAGCCTTCCCTGTCATTAACACCTGGCATTTGTGTAGTTTACTTGTTACAATTAATGAATATATGGGGATATTATTCTTGCCTATACTTCATGGTTTACATTAAGGTTCACTCTTCGTGTTGCACGGCTCTGTAGTTTGTTGACAATGAACACTGACAGGTACCCACAATCACAGTTTCTTCCAGAACAGTTTACCACCCCAAAATACCCTGCACTTTACCAATCCACACCGCCCTTCCCTTTCCTGAAACCCTGGCAACCACTGATACCTTTACTGTCTCTACAGACCCTTGTGGTAGGTAGATTCAGGTGTCAACTTGGCCAGGTGAAGGTGCCTAGTTCTGTTGCTATGGACATGAGCCAATGGTACGTGAACCTCATCTGTTGTTGATTACATCTGCAGTCGGCTAGGAGGCGTGTCTGCTGCAATGAATGACGTTTGACTTAATTGGCTGGATGCTTAAATGCGAGAGCTCAAGGCAGCACAGCCCAAGCAGCTCAGCAGACCTCATCTCAGCACTTGCAGCTCAGCCCAGGCCTTTGGAGATGCAGAAAGGAATCACCCCGGGGAAAGTTGTTGGAACCCAGGGGCCTGGAGAGAAGACCAGCAGAGACCATCCTATGCCTTCCCACATAAGAAAAAACCTCAGTGGAAAGTTGACTGCCTTTCCTCTGAAGAACTAGCAAAATAAATCCCCTTTTATTAAAGGCCAATCCGCCTCTGGTGTGGTGCATTCCGGCAGCTAGCAAACTAGAACACCCCCTTTTCTAAAGTTTAGTATCACTACTCCCAGTTTAAGTACTCAAACCCCACGGGGTTAGTGGTCACATTACCACAGGCAGTGCTGCTTCAAAGGATTTAGTGAGTTTTCTAAGGATTGAGTTTGAAGAGCAGGGATATGCCGAATATCTTCCATTTGTATAGCACTTTGAGTATTTTCAAAGCATTTCCATATCTTCTGTTCTGTTCTATTCTTACAACATTCTTGTTAAGTAAATTGAGCTGATGTTATTTGCCCCAAACTGAGGGTTTGGGCAAGTTAAAGTGTCAGTTTCCAAAGCAAGTCAGTGATGAAGCCAGGACTGGAATTCCCGGCTTGAGGGAATGTTTCCAATACTAGGAATTTGGGTGCAGTTTTAGGGTTAAACTGCACCCACAGTTACCGCATTCTTCGCTTAGTCAATCCTCAGCTTTGAGTCTCTGTTAGCATAAAACCATTTACTCCTGTACAAAGCCTCCCCACAATCCAGCAAGTGCATCGCTTTTCTCCAGAGCAAGCTTGACACTTGGCCATACCTGTTCGCTCCTTAATCCCAGAGTAAACTCCACTCAATGCTTTAGCCAACAGTTGTTGTAATGGTTTTCATCTTCAGTTGCAGCAAAGACACGTGACCCACTGATCACCTGGGGGAAGTGAGAAAGTTCATAGCATAGCGGTGTGTGGCTCTCAGCACTCCTGGTCCAAGACTCGCCACACACATACGAGCAATAATAAGACTGACCCTCCCTGGCCAGGGCTTGACGCTGTCCTTCCAGAACTACGAGCAGCAGGGCAGTCCCTGGGTCACGTCCCAAGGCTCCGTGGTGGTCAGCGCCCCGAGCTGGCTCCTGCCCATCCCAGGTTTCTCCAAAGATCGTGTCCTCTCCTTTGCACGTCTCGTTCATCTAGCAGAATGCCTGGTCCAGTGTTATGGCTGCTGAGTGAGTGGATTTATAGAATATGACAACCAAAGCACCCAAGAGGAAGACTCAAAACCGAAATAACAGGTGCGTTCTTTTCATGGGCTCTGATTGCATTCATAGTAGCTTCGACGTGGACCCAGATCTCTCTGGCCCTCTTTCCATGCACGCCTTCTCCCTGCACCCTGCAGGCTCGGGCTCAAGCTTCTTTCTCCTTCGTCCCGCTGTGTCATGTTCTGAGGATATAAGAGGCTTACAACCTATGAGCTAGATGTCCACATGGCAAAATCCTCCCCTGGGGAAGGAATGAGGAGGCCAGCAGGAGGCCGGGGTCCAACAGGCCGGACGGCCCCTGGAGGCGTCCGCTCAGAGCACTGTCCAGCTGCTGGGGCCTGGCCTCCAGGTCCCCATCCAGGAAGGGTCCTCCAGAGGGATCGCACCGGAGGCCACTGTGCGCGTCCGGCACTCAGCCCTGGCTCGGTCACGGGCGTTATGATTATGTTTAGCCGGGGAAGACGCCCCAAGCTGAGTACCAGGGAAAGGAACTGTGAGAGTCAGTTATGTGGGACGGTTTACAGTCCATTCAGGTTACATGGTGTGGCAAGCACTGCTGGGGGCCTACTTAGCAGCCCTCCTCTCCCTCCTTTCTAACAGAAGTACGATTTTGTTTGGGACAGAAAAGCAGCCTCCCTTCCTCAAATGGCCCGTGGGTGGCGGAGTCGGCGCCTCCGGGAAGGCGGTTGCGTTCCTGCTTCTGCCTCTCGGCCACCTTGGGGCCGGGGGCTGCCGCAGGCAGGGGGCCTCTTAGGCCCCGCAGGACGCAGGCGCCTGGCTCATAGGCACGGCCGGCGGCGAGTTCTCACCAAGGCACCATTTAACAAGGCGCAGCGGTGATGGGCGGGTTGGGGAGCCCGGGCAGGACCCTGGGGCCCGCGGCAGCAGGGGCCATAGCTGCCAAGCCTGAGAGAGGGGCAGGACGGGCAGCGCTGTGGCGGGCTGTGGCATGGGCAGGCCACAAGGAGGCTGGGGCACGGTGACTCCGACCCCCCATTCTCCTGTGGGGGCGTCTCCCTCTGGTCAGACCCAGCTGGAGGACAGGAGACAAGGGCCCTGGGGCGGCTGCCCGGGGCAGCCAGCAGCTTCCAGAAGGCTGCACAGGAGCCCGGGAAAGCAAGCGGACAGTGCGGCCGGCTCCCTCGCCCCGGGGAGGCTTGCATGGCAGGAGCCTAATGGCTCTGGGCACAACCACAACAGCCCTCAACTTCCCACCCCTGGGACACCCTCCTGCGTGAGCCAGATAAGGCCACATGGTGAAGTCCCTGGGGCCAGCTTTCAGGCACGGGCAGCTGAGTGCATGCCCGCGTGATACGTATGCGTCTCGCTGCACGCTAACTGTGGCCTCATTAGTCAACACCATGTGCAGCAAAGCCATCACCACTCCATGCTTATCCCTTATTACTTGAAAGTCAAATGTTCATCTTCTTCCCGCTAGGCCTGCTGGCTGGATAAAATCTGTATCCCTTGGGCAGGCAGGTCGCTGCCTCTCACCTCCCGGGGCTGGGAGCCAAGGTCACCCTCGTGGGGCGGGGAGGGCAGGCACAGCAGTCTCGGCAACCCCCCTCCGCTGGCAGCCTGGGCTGCAGCCACTTCTCCTCGGCCTGGACCTGGACGCCCTTGGCTCTTCCCTGGCCCCGCGAGGGACAGCGCTCTGCTCCCGAGACTTTGAACCGGGGTCCCCTCTCTCCCTCGTGATGCAACTGTTTTCCTTCCTTGGCTCTTGTGCCCAGTTCCCCGCCCTGGTCATTGGTTCAGGCTCTTCCTGGCCTGGACCTGCCTTGCTCTCACCAGCTGCCCCTCCACGCCAGGGCCCGCACGGCCAAAGCCGGGCAGTGTGTGAGCCTCCGATGGCAGCCGCCTCCCTGCCTCACAGACGGCGTCTGCCCAGGTCCTGCTGTTGCCTTCTGCCCACCTGCTGGCAGCCCCCCACCCCACCCCACAGGATCCCTTCTCAGACCCCTGCCAGCAACCCTTTGGCCTGGGTCCTCAGTCGAGATCAAGGTGTCTGTGCTGGTTTGAAAGGATGAAGTGCCCTAGAAAAGCCATTTTAACCCTGATGCCATCTCGTGGAAGCAGCTGTTTCTTTTAATCCCCATTCAGCCCTGTAGGTTGAAAACTAGATTAGTTTCTCTCCACGGAGATGTGACTCACCCAATTGTGGGTATTGACCTTTGATTAGAGGGAGCTGTGACGCCACCCATTCTAGGTGGGTATTGATTGGTTTACTGGAGTCCTTTAAAAGAGAAACATTTTGGAGAGAGTAGAGCCATGAGAGCCACGAGAACGACGAGAGCCCACGCAGCTAGAGACCTTTGGAGATGAAGAAGGAAAATGCTCCCAGGGGAGCTTCATGAAACAAGAAGCCTGGAGAGAAAGCTAGCAGATGACGCCATGCTCACCATGTGCCTTTCCAATTGAGAGAGAAACCCTGAACTTAATCGGCCTTTCTTGAGTGAAGGTAACCTCTTGTTAAGTGCCTTAATTTGGACATTCTTACAGACTTGCTTTAATTGGGACATTTTCACAGCCATAGAAATGTAAACTTGCAACTTAATAAATCCCTCCTTTTAAAAGACATTCCATTTCTGGTATATCACATTCCAACAGCTAGCAAACTAGAACAGTGTCCCTTGGACATTGCAATTTACACACATGGCTAAAAACACAGCACCGTCTGCCACCTCCCAGCACCAGCCCCTCCCTCTAGAGACGACTCCTTCCCAGGCTGGTAGCCCAGGAGGAGAAGCAGAAATAGTAATGGTCTAATGAAAATGGTGATGATGATGATGATGACCGAAATGAAATACTACTACCTAATAATGTGAACTTAATAAATGCCAATCATTGCATAAATACAACGCACTCCTCATTGGGCATGAACACAGAACACATTTCAGTCACCACGGTTCAGCTGAACAGCACCAGGACCCCAAAAACACAGTTCAAATTTCAGTAACCGCAGTATATTAACTGTGCATAATCACGTAACTACAAACCTTACTGCTGGGTTTTCAGCCCACACAGCAATCAATCACATTGGTGCTTTCAGAAGCGTCTGCTCGTGCCTGGTCACTGCAAATCTGCTATTCAAGCACAGACAGCAAAGCACGTGGTTGTGCCACCATCTCCAAAATTCATTTACGTGAGAGAAACACTCGTAGACCCACTGTCATTTTGCTATTTCTGCCATTGCACTACTGTATCTTAATACTCCACGTGGCCCGGTTTTGGCCAATGAAACCTACCAAGTTTGCTGGTGAGATGCTCCTCGCCCCTCTACGAGGAGAGCTGTATTTCCCCACCCGGGCTCTCCCCCTGCCGCCCGCGGTGTCAGGACAACACATCCAGGTCTGCAGCAGCCTTTTCACAGCCGCAAAGGAGAGTGCGGAGAAATTCTCGAGCCCTGGCAC
Organism: Tamandua tetradactyla; assembly: GCF_023851605.1. Classification (NCBI taxonomy): domain Eukaryota; kingdom Metazoa; phylum Chordata; class Mammalia; order Pilosa; family Myrmecophagidae; genus Tamandua; species Tamandua tetradactyla. Next base: position 174,201,072 of record NC_135333.1, read on the forward strand.
CGCTGAGCTGCTGAACAAACCCTGAGCCACCTTCCCCAGACACGTGCGGGGAAAAGGCAGAGCCTCACCATGTGGCCACAGTGAGGTGGGAATTTCCCTCCTTGTGGCACAAAACGTTTCCAGGTGACACATTTCCTATCGCCCCTTCATGCCTCCAGGCCCAGAGTCACGCCCAGGTCTCATCCCCGCAGTATCACCCTGTGGCAGCTCTCCTTTCCAGCCACTTCCCTTTCACCGCCAAGTCCCTGTGAGAGGTGGGCTGCACAGCTCAACTGCCCGGCTTCTGGTTATTCACTGGGACCCACTCCAACTTCCCTTTCGACACTCCTATGCCACTGAAAGCATTTTATTGAGTTATTTTTCCCATTTAAAGTATTTTAATATAGGCTACTGATGACTCCTAATTTGCAAATCTAACACACACTTCTCAGTCCTTTTCTTATCTGAGTTCTCTGTGGCTTTTGGTTCTGACTGTGTCATTTGGGCTTTTCTCTTCTTCCACCAGGCCGGTCTGGCTCTTGAGCTCTCTCCATCTCCTTTGCAAGATCTGCAGGTCTTAAACGTTGATTTCTTCAGGGCACAGCTCTCCTTCTCTCCTGCCTGTCCCCTCTGCGCTCTCCTCCTGGGGCCCTGTTTCACTGCTCTCCTTCTCTCCTGCCTGTCCCTCTGAGCTCTCCTCCTGGGGCGCTGCTTCACTGCTCTCCTTCTCTCCTGCATGTCCCCTCTGCGCTCTCCTCCTGGGGCCCTGGGGCGCTGCTTCACAGCTCTCTTTCTCTCCTGCCTGTCCCCTCTGCAGCTCTCCTCCTGGGGCCCTGGGGCGCTGCTTCACTGCTCTCCTTCTCTCCTGCCTGTCCCTCTGCGCTCTCCTCCTGGGGCGCTGCTTCACTGCTCTCCTTCCCTCCTGCCTGTCCCCTCTGCGCTCTCCTCCTGGGGCCCTGGGGCGCTGCTTCGCTGCTCTCCTTCCCTCCTGCCTGTCCCCTCTGCGCTCTCCTCTGGGGCGCTGCTTCCAGTCCTTGGTTTCACAGCTTGAGGGTCGCTTTCTTGAGAACGGGGAACCTAGCCTAGACGTAAGCTCAGGTGAATCAGAGCTGCTCTGGCGAATGTTTCTTTACTTTTAGACAAAGCAGTGTATCCATCACCCAGCAACTCCTTATCTAAGCCACCTGTCATGAGCGGCAATCTCATTTGTCTGAAGAATATGTTGCCTTCATCTTTCCTCTACTTCAGTGATTCTCAGAGTTTCAAATAAATAGACTAGCTTTTTGTTTGTTTGTTTGTTTTTAGTTTGGAGATCAACATAGAGAGTGTACAACTTTTAATTTTTCCCTCAGTCTTTTGCTATCAAGCTATAAGGGAAATAAACCTGCCATCTATTTACACCATCTTCCATAAAAGGACATTTTTAACATCAAGCTCTCAGAACAAGTACTGTCCTTTAAATTTAATATTTTGCATTTTATGAAAAACTCACTGCTTTATGCTAACTTTTCCAGTTTTGCTTCAGATTCAAAAAATTTATAACGGAAACACTAAAAACCCCATGTTATGTATGTAACAAAGAAAAATATTAATGTATAAATATTCATAGCCTTCTTTTCTGTTCCCCAATTCTCCTTGGCTTTATGATGAGATTGGAGTAATCATGAGCAAGAGGGAAGAACTTGAGTCGCTGGAAAGAATAGTGAGAATTCCTTTAAAAAGGTAGAAAATGACCTCTCAAAAGAAAGCTTGGATGGATGAGGAGAGAGACAGGCATGCTTAGTTTGGAGTGAGCTGCCAGGAACGAGCTAGGCATATGAGAGAAATTTAAAATGATGAGATCAGGAAAAAAAAATTTTAGAGAATATATGTATTCCCCATTTGGTATCTTGTTGAGCACCTGAGGTCGAGATTTAAACTGCTTTCTGCTGGGCTTTTATCTCTTTGAGGTTGCTTCTTTCCAGGAGCAGATCACAACCCTAACCCCTTTTCTGCTGTGCCCAAGGGTGAATGACCTTACAGCTCCATGCCTCTTTTACCCACACATGAAAGGGAGACAAAAATAGTACCTGCCTGGCAATGGGGGGGGGGCATGTGTGAAGATTCTTAGGGTGGTGCAGGCCACAGACGCCCTCACATGATAACTAGTAGTCAAACAGAAAGCTGCAAACACACTTACCCAAAATAAAACAGAAACTCCCTTCGTGGCTCACTACACTTCTTGGTATGACACCCCCGAAACCTGTCTTCACTCGCCTTTTCCGCGTCCTGTGAGTTTAGGCCCCTGGCCTCCTGCCTGTGCCCACACCTTTCTCAGCACGAAATGTCCTCCTGCAGCAATCCCCCTCTGCCTGCAGCATTCCCCCTCCTCCTGCAGCAATCCCCCTCCTCCTGCAGCACTCCTCCCTCCTCCTGCAGCAATCCCCCTCCTCCTGCAGCACTCCTCCCTCCTCCTGCAGCAATCCCCCTCCTCCTGCAGCACTCCTCCCTCCTCTTGCAGCAATCCCCCCTCCTCCTGCAGCAATCCCCCTCCTCCTGCAGCAATCCCCCTTCTCCTGCAGCAATCCTTCTCTGCCTGCAGCACTCCCCCCTCCTCCTGCAGCAATCCCTCTCTGCCTGCAGCACTCCCCCCTCCTCCTGCAGCAATACCCCTCCTCCTGCAGCACTCCTCCCTCCTCCTGCAGCAATCCCCCTCCTCCTGCAGCAATCCCCCTCCTCCTGCAGCAATCCCCCATCTCTTGCAGCAATCCCTCTCTGCCTGCAGCACTCCCCCTCCTCCTGCAGCAATCCCCCTCCTCCTGCAGCAATCCCTCTCTGCCTGCAGCAGTCCCCCTCCTCCTCCTGCAGTAGTCTCCCCTCCACCCGGAGCAATCCCCCCTCCTCCTGCAGTAATGCCCCTCTCTTCTGCAGCAATCCCCCCTTCTCTGCAGCAATCCCACCTCATCCAGCAGCAATCCCGCTCCCCCAAACCCTCAGCAGTCCCCGTTTGGGGAGGGAGGGGAAACCGGGGAGAGGGGAGGGGAGGGGACCGGAGAGGAGGGGAGCGGACGGGAGAGAAGGGGAGGCGAAGAAAGGGATGGAGAGGGGAAAGGAGAGGAAAGGAGAAGGGAAGGAACGGGGTGGGGGGAGAGAAAAGAGGCAGGAGAAGGGACGAGAGGGAGGGAAGGGGAGGGAAGCTGCCCCGCCAGCACCGCGCCCCTCCCCGGCGGCTCCGAGCCTCGCCCGGGGCGGCGCGGTCACGTGACGGAGCCGCTGCGCGGGCGCGGTGCATTGTGGGCAGAGGGGCGGGGGTTGGGAAGATGGCGGCTCCCAGCCTCCTCAACTGGAGGCGGGTTTCCTCCTTCACGGGGCCGGTCCCCCGCGCCCGACACGGACATCGGGCCGTGGCCATCCGGGAGCTGATGATCATCTTCGGAGGGGGCAACGAGGGCATAGCGGACGAGCTGCACGTCTACAACACGGGTAGGGGCCGCGGCGGCCGGGCCCCGCCTGCCGAGCGCGGAGGGGGAGGGGAGGCGCGGCGCGGGCCTGACAGCTGTCACCGTCCTCCGGGGCCGCCGCCCGAGCCCCCGGCCCAGCCCGGCCGGCCGGCGCGGCGCGAGCGCGGCTGTCTTCGGCGTCGGGCCTCTCCGCGGAGCGTCGCCGCCGCGAGGCCGCCAGGTCCCTCGGCTGTGGGCGCGCGGCTCCTCCGGGCTCTGCCTGCCCGCCCTGCCCCGTGGGTGGCCACCCGCTGGCGGGGCCTGGGGCCGCGGAGACCCGCCGGGCGCGGGGCGGTGGCTTCCGGGCGGACGGGCGCGGAGAGGACCGCCGGGCTCGGGGCCGTGCGGACGGCCGCGCACCTGCCCTGCGCGGCCCAGTCTGGCGCCCGGTGACGGAGAAGGGGGCCGGGACTGCATTTCCCCACCTCTGAGGCCCCAGCCGTCGTGAGAAAGCTGTGTGCTCGCTCTCGGGCCGATGGCTGAAGGCTGGACCTGCTCCTCCATCAGTGACTTTGACAAGACTTAGTCCTCATGGTCACTTGGAGGTTAACAAAACAGGGGCGCAGGGGACTTTTTATTTCTCAGCCTCTACTCTTCTCCCCAGCGCCTCAGCATAGAAAGGTTAGTTACTTGGCAGTTTGGTACAGTGTAAAAACTCTGGCTTTGGAAAAAAAATAGATCTGCTTTGAATCTCGCTTTGCCAGTTGCCTGGGATCAGAGCTGAAGTTACTAAACCTTTCTAAGCCGCAAGGGTTTTCCTTTGTAAAATGGAGATGATGATACCCAGCCAGCACAGTGTTTGAAAGAATTAAATTATGTAGGCCAGGGTTTCTCAACAGTAGCACTATTGATTTTGGGGGCCAGGTAATTCTTTGTTATGGGAACTCTTTTGCCCTGCACTTTGTAAGAGTTTTAACATCTCCTGTCTCTACCCACTAGCTGCCAGTATCCCTCTCCCCAGCTGCTACAACCCAAAATGTCACCAGGCATTGCCAAATGTTGCCTTGGGGGGCGACAGCATTCCCAGTTGAGAACCAATACATATAAAGTACATACCACATAGTATGTGATACCTTTTGTTTATGTTTGTTTTTATTTTATCTTGGCAACTAGTCACAAATCAGTGGTTCCTGCCAGCTGTAAGAGGAGACATCCCTCCAGGCTGTGCTGCGCATGGATTTGTCTGTGACGGCACCAGAATACTAGTGTTTGGGGGAATGGTTGAATATGGAAGATACAGCAACGAGTTATATGAATTACAAGTAAGTGTAGCTCAAATGTATCTCATTCTGAAGTTTTAATAATGATATTGCTTATAATTCTTCAAAAGATTGCAAAGTATTTCCTTAAATACTTAAAATAGTGCAAGCTTTGAAGAAAATGTTCCCACGTCACTAAAAAGCCAAAGTTCCCAATGCGGATCTTTTTTCCAATACCCAGCACAACGTTGGTAGCATTATGATGTATCATAGATCGTCAGCTGTACATGTTATGTTAGGTTTTTGTATCTTAGGTGCAGTGGTTCTCAGGCGTTAGTCTGCAACAGAAGCACTCGGAGAACTTGTGCCTTTCTGAATCAGTAGGTCTGTGGTGAAGCCTGAACATTTGCATTCTAACAAGTTCCCAACTGATGCTCCTGGCTCCCTGACCATACTTTGTGAAACATTGCCTTGGTGTTGTAGAATTGCTACCCTTGCACTAATAACCACTTTTTGTTTCTTCCTGGCCATACATACAAGAGATGTAATGGTTTCGTGTATCTTTTCTAAATTTGACTCTCTTTTTGAATCAAACTTGTAACCAACCCTATGCTACAGCCCTAGCTGACTTTACTTCCTAACTGTGTCTGTGTCCCAGGGCCGTGAGACATCTGAGATCAGAGAGCATCTGCTGATTGACCGAGGGGATAGGTTATACTTAATTACAAGCAACCCGTTTCAAAAACAGGTTCAGATAAAGAAAACCCCACTGATCAGAGATTTGGTTTGTCAAATGAACTTTATGTTTCTTTGAAGATTAAAATATATACCATTGATGGGTTACCGAATTTCAGAAAGTAAGAATATATAAATTGCATTTAGTATTTAATGTTATATGCAACATTTAATTTTTAATTTGGGAAAGACTTTAGAATTGTTAGTGTTTATTATTATAAGCTCAGTTGCCCTTGTAGAAGTCTGTGGATATGGAAGACTAGACCTGAATTTTTATTAGAGCAGTTATTTTAATTCCAGAAGTTAGCTGCTTATTTCTCGTTTGACCTAAAAGTAGCTTACTGGAACGTTGTTATTGGATTTGGACTAAAATATGTTGGTTTGATGTTTCATTCTTGACAGTAGAGGACTGTTTTCTTAATTTGTCTGAGTCCATTTATGTTCCTTTTTTAGGCAAGTCGTTGGTTATGGAAAAAAGTGAAACCCCATCCCCCCTCTTCTGGTTTACCTCCTTGTCCTCGGCTTGGACATAGCTTTTCTTTGTATGGTAACAAATGCTATTTGTTTGGTGGCCTGGCAAATGAAAGTGAAGATTCAAACAATAATGTTCCCAGGTATGCTAACTCTTTTTTAGACCAAATACCTATTTTATGATTTAGATTATGAACATTTAATTTCTTCTTTCTATAATTATTAAAACGGATAAAGCTTACCCTTTTGCATATTGTCTCTGGCTGCTTTCATATGGCAACAGCAGAGTTGAGTAGTTGTAACAGAGATTTTGAGGCCCATAAAGCCTGAAATATATACTCTCTGACCCTTTACAGAAAAAGTTTGATGACCCCTTCTCTCCTATTCTTTTTCATTGGTATGTTTACCTTTCTGTCATTAATTGTAACGATTGCTGTAGGTTTCTGGTATACGTCTTTGGTCAGATTAAGAATGTTAACTTCAATTTCTAGATTACAAATTAGGGTATTTCCCCCTCTTTTTTTAACCAAATATGAATGTTCAATAGTTTAATCCATTTCAGGTACAGAGATGAGCTTACTATTTCTCTCCTTTTATCCATTAATTTTCTGAATTATGTTACAGGGCTCTGAAATATTGAGCCACGTTTGCATTCCTACTTAAGCCCCACTTTATTGGGTTACAATATTCTTTCAATACTTTGTTGAATTCATTTTGCTAATATTTATTTATCTGTAATATCTGTAGTCATTAATGATTTTGATACACTGTCTTTATTTTTTGTGGTGGAGTGCTGCTCTTGTCTGGTTTCAGTGTCAGGAGTATGTCTTCCCTGGGAATGTAATCAGGCCTGTGATCCAGGGTTACATGGTGCCCTCCACTTTGAATTATGTGTGAATAACGTCCTTCCTTGGATGCTTCATAGAAACTTCCCCTATCTGAAATTGTATATTTTCATGTGGACAAACTTTGATTGCCTTTTCAATATCTTTTATAGTTATTATCTCTTTAGATTTTGCACCTTTCGTGAGTCATTTTGATAATTGATGTTTTATTTTACTTACATATTTTAATTTATCAAAAAGTTATAAAGGCAGGTCTCTGTATATCTTTAAAATTTCTGAGCCTGTAGTTATACCTCTCTTCATTCCTAATGTTGTTGTGTTTCTTTTTTTCTAATCAGATTTGCTAGTGGTGTTTTCAAAGAATCATTTTTTAGTTTTATTTATTATCTATTTTTCTTTTTTATTTTCATTAGCTCTCATTTCTTTATTTTTTTTTCCTTTTATCTAACTTCTTGATCTGAAAGCTGATTGTTTCATTTATTTTCAGTTTTGTTTCCTACTAAAGGTTATGCATTTTCCTCTGGGTATTACTTTGGCCATATTCCATAGGTTTTGCTATATGTTGCTCTTATTGTCGTTAATTTCTATTTCCTTTTTAATCTAAAAGTATTTTGGTGTGTGTGAGTGTGTGTATCAATTACCAACTGGAAATTTTTTGTTGAATTGTTGCTCATATCTAGTTTTAGTATATTGTGATCAGAAAATGTGGTCTGTGGGGCTTCTCCTTTTTGGAGGTTGTCTTTGTGGTGTGTTTCACAGCTAATCTTTGTAATTCTTTTATAGGGTTCATAAAGATCTTGAATTCTTGATTGTTTGGATACAGGATTCTTATCTAGTAAATCATTGTTTTAAATTATCATTCAAAAACTTATTTAGTTTTGAATCTAGGTCATAGTTTCTGAATGACATGTAAAAAATCTCTGAGTTTATGGATTTGTGTTTCATTCCCTGTTTATCTAGTAATTTCTGCATCATCTGTTTTGATGGCATATTGTTTGCTTACAGATTCATGACCATTATGTCTTCTTGGTAGATGTAACTTTTATTAATTTTGTCCACTTAGTGCTTTCTGCCATTCTTGCTTAATTTTGTTAGCACTTTTCTTGATGTGTTTGTCCAGTCTTTTATTTTCAGTTTTTGTGTGTCATTTTTTTGTAGACTCATCTTCGGTAAATAGGACCAATAGCCAGTAGGAGCTCTAATAACAAACTGCCTGGTATCGGTTTTGGTTGGTTGAAGTCTAGTCATAGCAGTTGTTAAATAGTTTCAATATGTTCCCTGCTTTTAATAGTTTGTAGATAGTGTCAGTGTTCTTTTATTTTGTTTCCCTTGTCCTATGTACTTGCCTTGCGAGGTTGCCTTATAATGAAGAAGTTTTTTCCTGCCCTCATACTTTGTTTTTTTCTACTCTGCTTCATTAGTGCCACCCTCCTTTTCCTGTCTTTGCTAGTTTTTTTTTTTTAATAGTTGTGATGAGATTGGGTACTTTTTTATATGTGTTTATGTGTGAGTACGTGTGTGTGTATAATTTATTTTCTATTCTATGAAATGTCAATTTATATCTATTTACCTATGTCTGTTGTGTGATTAGCCATTATTTTATAGGAGTTCTTTATATTAGGGAAATTTTAATTTTCTGTGATGTTTACCAAATTTATTTTCAGAGTTTGTCCTTTTTCTTTAGACATTGTTGATGGTGGATTTTTAAAAACCATCTTATTAACTGCTTTCCAAATACAGTGCTTTGTTTATTTTTTCCTTTCCTTAATTTTTCTTGATTTAATGTTTTTCTTTGATTCTGCCTATAATAATTTGAATGTTGTACATGCTAATTCTATTCCCTTTAGTTTTCTGGAAATCAGCACTCACATTTAAACCTAAAATGTCTTGTTATCCTTGAAAATAAATTACTATCTTTAGCATTAGCATTCTTTTGCCTACTTTCTTTTTCTGTATTTTCCATAGAATCTTGAATTTTATTCCAAATTATAATAATAAGAAATTAATTTTTTGATGAGTCTTCGTTAGTGATTATTTAGACTCTATACCACATGTATTGACATCAATTTAAATGTAATTATTGCATAGTACTGATTTCTTTGCACTATGATTTACCTTATTCAAAGTGTTATTTCTTGGATTTCTTTTTCTCTTTCTAGATAACATCCTAGACGCACTTTTTCCCCAAAAGTGTTATATGGCTAAATTTTGAGGTTTTATATGTCCTAAAATGTTTTATGTTTGCTTCATACTTGAGTAATAATTTGGTAAGAAATAGATCCCAGCAAAAGTCATTTTGCTCAAAACTGAAAGCATCCATGTCACAAGTAGGAAGTTTGATGCCAGTTTCTAAAGTATAAAAGCTATGTAGAACATTGCAATCATGTTGTAGAATGAAATTTTTTTTAAAGTTGCAAAGGAACGTTTGTAGTACAGCCTCATTCATACGTGGCTGTCCATAAAGAGGAAGGTCTGAAACGATCTTTACCACAGTATTGTCCATAGGGACTTCTGTGTATTGCCACGTAACAAACTTCCTCCAAACTTAGTGTTGTAAAACAACAACCATTTTATTATGTTCATGGGTTCTGTAGGTCAGGAATTCAGATAGGATACAGTGATCATGATTGGGTTCTCGTGTAGGATGGTTTGAATGGTTACTCCCTTATCTGGTGCCTAGGTTGAAATGGCTGAAGGATGGGCTCAACTGGGACTGCCACCCTACGTGCCTGCATGTGGCCTCTCCAGAATGGTGATTTTATGATAGTTGAACTTCTTACATGGTAGGCCAGGTTTCAAGTGTGACTGTTCTAGCGAAGCTATATTGATAATCTGTGACCTAGCTTTAGAATTTGATTGAAGCAGTCACAAGTCTGACCAAATTCAAGAGGAGGGGACATAGGCCCACTTTCTAATGGGAAGAGACTGTTGCCTTGTTTTAAAACCCACAGTTGTCATTGACAATATCTTGGCATGATCATGGCAGGGATTTTTATCTCTTCGTTCATTACTGATCCCCAGTGCTTAGCAGAGTGCCTGGTGCACAGTGGTGTCAGATAAACATGTGTTGAATGAACGAGGTATGGAGTTTCTACTCCGCCAATACCTCTCTATACTGTATGAAGTTTTTACCGTAAGCATATATAATCTTCATAAATAGAAGCAAAAAGTAAAGCAAATAAAAGGTATATATGTTTTAATTTCTTTCATGATGTTCTAGATATTTAAATGATTTCTATGAGTTGGAACTACAGCATGGATCTGGTGTTGTGGGTTGGAGCATTCCAGTGACTAAAGGCATTGTGCCTTCTCCAAGAGAATCTCACACAGCTGTAATATATTGCAAAAAAGATTCTGGAAGTCCTAGAATGTATGTTTTTGGTGGAATGTGTGGTGCTCGCCTGGATGACCTGTGGCAACTTGACTTAGGTAAGCTCAACTTGATTTGGACTTAGGAATTGGGTTATGATTAATAAAGAAATTAAAATTGAGTCCTTTGAAATGCACTTAGGGTCACAGCCAGTACATGTAGCTCCAGGGCCAGCCAAGGTGTGATGTGAATTGTTGCTGATCAATCAGTTGAGCAAACTAGTTGAATTGATGGGAGTAACTCTCTTGTGCCCCCTGTAGATAGGAGGGTTTGCCTAGAATGGTTCTGTTTTATGCTTATTGTTCCAGGTAATTATCAGCACTGTCCCACTTGGGGATGGTAAGTTCTGTGGTTACCCTACCTGCAGGAAATGTGGCATTAGTAAGGTGATATGCTGGTCAGTGAAAACCCCTGGGAACTTTTTCTGGGACACTAGGACTGAATGACTGGAGGGTAGGGTGGCCTCTCACCTGTGGCATTCTTCTGCACATTGGTGCTATGTTTAAACATGCCGCAATTCCGAGTCTTGGCCTTAACTCATGACTGATGGCACCCTGAAGAAACCACAGCGTTGCGAATACTGAAATTCAAGTGTAAATAAATTTCTGATTGACAGTTTATGTCAGCTGAAAACATTTAAGAAGTTCAAATCAAATTATTTTGAAACATTTTGCTTCATAGTGATGTCTTTTGTGTTTGTTTTATTTTTAAAAACTCTGCTAGTTGAGGTAACCTATTGTTAGTAGATTAAATGGCTAATATTTTTATTTTTATTTTTAGAGAGTATGTCATGGTCAAAACCAGAAACTAAAGGGACAGTGCCACTTCCACGAAGCCTTCACACAGCCAGTGTTATAGGAAACAAGTATGGTGTTTGTTTGTTGCCTTTTTTTTAAGTCAACTTAAGAAAGATACACACAAAGAAAAGTAATGCTGCTAGTTTCTTAGTAATAAGTTACCAAACTTAGCAATTTTTCTGTACATTTCCTGAAACTAAAATAATGTACCTACAAAAGCCAAAATATATAATGTGCAGTTTTCTTTTCCTGCTGCCTCTTATGCTTCATGTTCTTCACAATTCTTTGCACAGAGTAGATATCACATACGTGTAAGACAGGGTGTTGTTAAACTAATCTGTCCTCTTTTGAAAAGTTTAACACAGTTAATTCAGTGTTCTTTTTTACATATTTTTTGGTAGTGCTCAATTTGTATTCAGGCACAGACTCTCAGTGATTACACGTTGATGTGGTAATACAGACTCTGTAAAAGATTGCCTGAATTCAAGTCTCAGCTCTTGTTCTGTATGACTTTGGGCAAGGAAACGATTTTCTCTACCTCAATGTTCTTAAGTATAAAATAGGAATAATAATAGAACCTGTTTCACAGAGTTGTGATGAGTAAATGGATTAATGCACATAAAATGCTTAGAATAATTATTATAATGTATGCCTGATGCATAGAGATCTGTCCATGAAAGTTAGCTATCATCAGTAAGTTTCCTTTTTTGTGCAGCAGTGGGCTAGCATTAGGAATAATGGCCTAAGTGGAATTTAAAGCAGAATTTACTTGTGTAGGGAGTTAACTTTAACAATAATATCTTAGGAAACTTTGTACTTATAATTTGGAACCTCATCAGTTCTTTTAATAAAATACCAAAGGAATAGTTTTTACATTTAAAATATTATACAGTTTTTAGTAGCAGAACCCTTTTATAGAATACAGTTTTCCATTGGAACGTTAAAAGATAAAATAGATTAAAAAATAGACGCATAAGGTCACTTGATCCCTGTGCCCTGCCTGATGAACCTTTCTCCTACAGCATCCATTAGGCATGTCTCAAGGACTGTTAGACCCTGAAGGGCATAGTTTAAAGTTTTTCATTTGAGAGATACCAGTAACCAAAGTTATATAAAATTAATCCTCTTGGGTTACTCTGTGCGTACTACTGTAAGCTGGACTTTGGGTGTCCTAGACCATTTGGGTGTCTTCCTGAATGAGGTCCTCTTAGTGTATTACAGATAATACTGATTTTCAAGCATACTATAGTTAATTTCCATAAATAACTTGACAGAGAGAAATAATTATGATACTGTATTACTTCTTAAAATTGGGAGCTTTTGAAGGCAGACATCATTTTATTCCTCTTCCATAACCTTGACAGTGATAAATGAATGAATAGTCTTGAAACTTTGAATCAGTGACTAAACAATGGAAGTCCATTCGAATCCAAAAGTGAAAAGTTTTAGAAAAACAGCTACTCTATGTTCTTGTTTTTTGTTGTTGTGTAGGATGTATATTTTTGGTGGCTGGGTTCCACATAAAGGGGAAGATACTGAGGCTTCACCTCATGATAGTGAGTGGAGATGTACCAGTTCATTTTCTTACCTAAATCTGGGTGAGTCCTTTTTTTTTTTTTTAAGGATTTATTATTGGAATTAAATGTATTAACAAAATAGTTTTTGTTATTTTGTTGTTTAAGAGCAGGAAGATTAGTCACGGCTGTTTCTGTCTTTGTAGATACAGCGGAGTGGACTACGCTGGTGTCAGATTCTCAGGAAGATAAAAAAAATTCAAGACCAAGACCACGAGCCGGGCACTGTGCTGTTGCAGTTGGCCCTCGGCTGTACTTCTGGAGCGGAAGAGATGGGTATAAAAAAGCACTGAACAGCCAAGTTTGCTGTAAGGACCTTTGGTATCTTGATACTGGTAGGTAAGAGTTAAGAATATTTTACGAATATATTTGTCCTTTAGGTAAATGTTCTAGTTTGCTAACTGCTGGAATGCAATATACCAGAAACAGAATGGCTTTTAAAAAGGGAAATTTAATAAGTTGCTAGTTTACAGCTCTAAGGCTGAGAAAATTTCCCAATTAAAACGAGTCTTTAGAAATGTCCAATCTAAGGCATCCATCCAGGGAAATATAACCTTCATTCAAGAAGGCCAATGAAGTTCAGGGTTTCTCTCTCATCTGGAAAGGCACGTGGCGAGCATGGCATTGTCTGCTAACTTCTTTTCCTGGCTTCCTGTTTCATGAAGCTCTCTGGGAGGCATTTTCCTTCTTCATCTCCAAAGGTCACTGGCTGGTGGACTTTTAACAGTTTAACAACCACTCTTGACTAAATCACATCATCCAGGAAGATGATCTGATTACAGTTTCAAACATACAGTATTGAATAGGGATTACTCTGCCCTTATGAAATGGGATTTTGATTAAAACATGTCTTTTCTAGGGGACATACATCCTTTCAAACCAGCACAGTAAATAAAGTCTCAAATAATATAAGTCTTTTGAGACTTACTGTAAATGCTACTGCTTCTCTTTCCCATAATTAAAAATGAAGGGAAGAGATAATATATGGAGATACTTCCTCCTTCAGGAGGTAGAACTGAATTCTCCTCCCTCTTGAGTGTGAGCTGGATTTCGTGACCTGCTTCCAAAGGACAGAGTATGGGAAGTGCAGTTTCTCTGTGCAGTGGAGGAACCTAGCAGACACCATCTTAATCACGTGATCAAGGTTAACATCGCTAGTGGTGGCATGTTAATAACATTTACCCACTGATGAATTGTGACGAGTCACTTCCCCTCTGTGTTTTCTTCCCGAATATCCATAACCCCAGTCTAACCAGGATGAAACATCAGACAGATGCAAATTTGGGAGCAATCCAAGAATGCAATATGGTGTCCTGGTTGAATCTCGGAGTGAAAAAGGACATTAGTGGAATAACTGGGGAAACCTGAATAAAGCCTGTAATTCAGTGAATAGTATTATACCAGTGTTAATTTCTTTGTTTTGGTAAATGCATGATGGGTATGTAAGATAAAAAAACATTAGGACAGACTGGGTAAAGTGCATATAGGAACATTCTTTTATTCTTTACAACTTTTCTGTAAACCTGAAATTATTCCAAAATAAAAAGTTAATTTTTTTTCTTTTACAGTATAAGAGCACTAATTTTTTTTGAAAAATGGAATTCACATCCGGTTTTAATAAATACTTACTGACCAAGAACTATATGCCAGGAATTGTTCTAAATGCTGAGAATACAGCAGTAAACAAGAGTGATAAAAGCAAGTTCTTTCAAAGAACTTAAATTCTAGGGATCATGAGGCCAGAGGGGATTATGGGCAAAAATCAAACAAATTAAAGCAATTTCATTTACCGATAAGCATGTGAAGACAGTAAGACAGAGCCATAAACTAGTGGTAAGAGGCACTGGGAACGTGGGGAGGTGGGGGGAGGGGAAGCAGTGGTGACTGTTTCAGAGTGAGTGGTCAGAAAAGGCCTCTGTGACGAGATGGCACTTGAGCTGTGATCCAGATGGGGAGAAGGGGTGGTCCATGAGCAAAAGCTGGGGCAGGAGTACTGTAGGTCGAGTGGACAGCAAGGATCAAGGGCCCCGCGGTGGGCATTCCTGCCGTGTTTGCAACAGATTTAAGAAAGAGGAGCATGGAGGGGTGAAGGCCAGAGAAGGGGCCTTGGGACACATCGTGTAGGCCCCAGAAGGTCACAGGGGAGTTTAAACCGTGTTGGAGCCCAGTGGTGTAAGACAGGGAGGGTCTGAGGGGCATTTTGGAATGCCCGTTGGCAACTGTGTGGAAAATAAATTGTAGGGGACAAAAGTGCAAGTATGGAGACAAGTTAGACTCTTGCAGGAGTCAGAGAAGTGTCTTATACTATAGTAGTGACAGTGGAAATGGAGAGAAATGGGTAAATTCAGGATAGATTTTGGAATTCTTACTGACAGAAATGGATGCTATATGGCAGTTGAAAGAAACGGGGGTGAAAGATGACACCTAAGTTTTTAGGTTGAATAATTCGGTAGTGGGGAAGACTGAGAGAAGAGGCTTGTGAATAAAACTGAGGACTCCATTTTGACCATGCTAAGTGTGAAATAAGGATGTCAAGTTGGCAGTTGAATGAATAAACAAGTCTAGAGCCCAGTAGAGAAATCATATTTAGAAATATACTATGTGTTGTTGTATCAGAAAAGCAGATAATAGAACACACACTATGACTCCAGTTTTGTTTTGTTTTTAAAGTGAATAAATAGAAAATTCTGGAAGGATACACATCAAAATATTATCTGCAAGGTGAGAGCATACCTTTTCTTAAAAGTTCTCTCTTATCTGTATTTCTACAGTAGCATTAATTGCTTTTGTAATGTAAAAAGTTTAATTTCTTAAAAATTTTTATTGATGAAACAGTGTACAAGCACATACATTCTTAACATACAAAATTCCATATATGGTGTACAATCAGTGGCTTATAGTATCATCACATAGTTGTATATTCATCACCATGATAATTTTTTAGAGCATTTGTATCACTCCAGAAAAAGAAATAAAAAAGAAAAAACTCATACATACCATATCCCATACCCCTCCCTCTCACTGACCACTAGTATTTTCATCTACCCAATATATATATTTTTTAATTTTAACATTTGTTCCCCCTGTCATTTATTTTTAATCCATATGTTTTACTCATCTGTCAATAAGGTAGATAGATAGAAGGAGCATCAGACACAAAGTTTTCACAATCACACAGTCACATTATGAAAGCCGTATCATTATACAATCATCTTCAAGAAACATGACTATTACATCACACCTCTACAGCTTCAGGCACTTCCCTCTAACCTTATACTCCTTAAACTAAAAAGAGGGTATCTGTATAATGCGTAAGAATAACCTCCAGTATAGATAACCTCTTGACTCTGTTTGAAATCTCTCAGCTACTGACACTTTATTTTATCTCATTTTTCTCTTCCCCCTTTCGTTCAAGAAAGTTTTCTCAGTCCCTTGATGCTGAGTCCCAGCTCATTCTAGAATTTCTGTCCTACGTTGCCAGGGAGGTTTATACGCCTGGGAGTCATGTCCCACTTAGAGAGGGGGAGGGCAGTGAGTTTGCTTGTTGTGTTGGTCGAGAGAAAGATAGGCCACATCTGAGCAACAAAAGAGGTTCTCTGGGGGTGACTCTTTGGCCTAATTTTAAGTTGGCTTAGCCTATCCTTTGTGGGGATAAGTTTTATATGAACAAACCCCAAGGTTGAGGGCTCAGCCTATTGATTTGGTTGTCCCCACTGCTTGTGAGAATATCAGGAATTCTCCAAATGGGGAAGTTGAATTTTCCCCCTTTCTCACTATTCCCCTAAGGGGACTTTGCAAATACTTTTTTATTCACTGTTCAAATCACTCTGGGATTTATCGGAACATCATTCTGGTCACATGAAAATATTATCGCGAGGTGAGATTATACGTTTTCTTAAAAGTTCTTCTCTCTTTTCTTAGTAGCATTAATTGCTTTTGTAGCGTAAAATGTTTAATCTTTAAAAAAAAATTTTTACAACTGTGTGCATTCATTGATAATTTGCATGTAGGCAGTTGATATAGAGAATTTCTGTTCCACTTAGAAGTTTAATTTTAAAATTAAAATAATTGAGAAATAAATTGAACAACTAAGTTGAACTAAATGGTTTCTGTAGAATAATCATACTAGCAAGCAGGAAAGAAATATAGAAAATCCAGCTTACTGATATACCTTTGAAATTGGGTGTTATTAAACCGATTAGGTCTAAGACTGGGGTTTCAGTCTCTGAAACTGGATGAAAACTTGTGTATGACTTTTTCTTGGGAGCTATTCCATCATTTTAAGCAGATTTGCTAAGGAATCTTTGGCTTAAATAGGTTAAAAATCATTGCATCTGAGTGGCCATTTTTCTATAAACTTTCTATAAAGGCTTTTACAAAATGCCAATCTAAAAATAATCATAGTCACCAACATAAGGGCAAAATTTGAATTTAGCTTTTTCTCTTGATAAGTTAGCATTAGTTTGGGGCCTGCGGGTGGATGAGGGCTCTTCATCATGCCTTTTTTTTTTTTTTTTAGTTCAACTTTGAATATTTGATAACATTTAAAAGAATAATAATTTTATAAAGCTTTTTATGAAAAAAAATAGCAGTCCTTTGCTCTCACCTTTCCTCCCTTTTCCTTGTTTCATGGTACCTGCTTTTAACTCTGTTAAATGAATTATTACTTACTTCCATATCTCTGTATAACATGCTTATATTGTTACTTAGATATTTTTTCAGGTTAGGCATAATACGCTCGCTTTCTACCATGGGTGTTCAAGTTTTATATCTCTTCTTCCTACTATTCCTTGTCTCTCTCCTATATACGTTCACCATGCCCCATCCTCTTGATATTATTACACCATATTTTTGTTAGATGAGTATTCAGCGTTTATATTATGACTATACAGTCACTATTTACAACTGAGTCATGGAATAATAGTTGTCATTTTTGTTTGTTTATGTTTGTATGTGTTTACCACTAATTCAACTCCTACTCTGTCATTTGTTTAAATCTTCTCTCAGTATGGTTAGATACATCAGCTATTCTGTCAGATTTCATCATCTTGAAGAAATCTCTCCTGCTCCAGTCTGGGATCGTTGCCCTCTACAGATCCAGCACTGCTGCCATCCTGCAGGCTTCCTTCCTTATCTTCCTGGGGATCTCTTGCCTCTCACTTGTGCTGGATTCCATTTCTTGGATCCTTTATATTCCCCTTTTTTAGTTACTTCCTCATTTTTTGTGTAATTCATTTCAGGGGTAGGGTGCATAGGTGATACATTTATTTTGAGATCTTCTGTTGCTTGAAAATATGCTTAGTCTTAATTAGTAGTTTGGATGGAAATAGTTCCCCATTGGAAATCATTACTCTTCAGAATTTTGAAAGCATTGTTGTGTTTGTATTCAAGCTCCTGGTGTATTTTGTTGAGAAATCTAAACCACTGATTTTTGGTCCTTTGACCTTTTTTTCCCTCTCATTGACCTATTGTTCTTAAATTCTACAGTGATGTGCTTTGTTTTTTGTCTGTTTTCAGTCCGTTGTACCGGGTGCTCGTTGGGTCCTTTCAGTCTGAAAATTCATGTCCCTCGGTTCTGGTTCTTGATTTATTTCATTGATTAGCACCCTTCTGGTGTCTGCCTATAACTTCTGTTATATAGGTGGTGTGCCTCCTGGACTCGTCTTATTGTCTGCTTTTGTTTGGGTTTACTTTGAGAAAAATAAACTGGATTCTGATGAGGATCATGAAGAGTTTACATAAGAATAGTCGAAAGAGGCGTAATTATCCTTTAAAACAGGGTCATCAATTTTTTTTCTGTGAGAGCTATATAATATATATTAATATAACTGTGTAATTAATGTCTTAGGCTTTGCAGGCCATATATTCTCTTTTACAACTACTCAGCCCTGCCATTGTGGCATGAAAGCAACCATAGATAATGCATAAACAAATGAGTATGGCTGTGTTCCAGTAAAATTTTAATTACAAAAAGAGATGGGCTGTATTTGGTCATAGTTTGTCAACCCCTACTTTAAAATATATGAAAGGATAGCTATTGGATTTGTTCTGTAAGGATAAAATTATGGGGTTATAGATTTCAGCTCACTATAAGAATAAATTTTCATATGTAACTGGCCAAAGATGGAATATACTGCCTTGGAAATTGGTGAGTTCCCTGATATGCTAGAAATACATAGAAAAAGAGGACAAGATTATTGCAGAAATAATCTTAGGTCATTTTTTTCCAACCATAAGATTCAGTGGTTGTTGTTTGTTTTGGAAATGTTAGTAATATCTAATACCAAGACAACTATTTTGGGTAGTTATAAACTTTAACAGGAGGTTATTAACTTGAGATGTTACATTTTTCCAAAATATGTCCAAATCACCTTTGTTAATGTTGACAGTATTTCTAAGGTATATGTTGTTAGCTAAAAATTAGCTCATAAAATTAAAAAGATTAGAACTTCCTGAGAAGTAAAGTAACATAATCATTATTGTATAATACTTGGTTTTCCCCTCGGCATCTAGATTTAAACATTTTTTATGAATGTGATAATCAAGTAGTTTGGAACTAGATTGCTTTGTTTCTATATTTACTTGTTTGAGGAATTAAATAGATAAATAAGATCAGAACTGTTAACTATTTTCCTTTGACCTACTATAGTTAAGTTTATATGAGTAAACTTTTCCCTCTTGGTAAACAGATGAAATATTCATTGCTGATGTTTTCAAAGCTCCAGCTCTTCACAAACAATGTGGATATATTTACTGATAAATTTAAAACTAAATGTACAATGTGGATATTGTTCTTTAGAGAAACCACTGGCACCATCACAAGTACAGCTAATCAAAGCCACTACCAACTCTTTTCATGTCAAGTGGGATGAAGTGCCAACGGTCGAGGGCTATCTTTTGCAGTTGAATACAGACTTGCCGTACCAAGCTGCATCACCTGATTCTACAGCAGCACCAAATATGCAAGGTAAAATAGTTTAATTGCTTGAAGAAAGCATGTAAGCACAAATGCTTTTTTAAAAATACCCTGCAGAAAAGTCTATAATCAGGTCTGGCTTAAGAAATTTTATATGTTGGTTCTCACATAGTAAATTTAAAATGTTGAGATTCAACTCTGAAACTTGACTCCTGGTATCATTATGATGTGGCGGAACAAATACACAAATAGAATAGAATGTTTTTCCTTCAGTTCATTTTGATGCAGCTTCTTAATCAGATATGCTACTTGACTCCAGGAGGTAGTTTTAATTAGCTTCCAAAAATATTTTGGCTTTTTTCCAGAAGTATTTTTAACTTAACAGGCACTTGGAAAGCAAAAGCAAATATGTTTCTCCATGTCCTTCCAGTCAATTAATAAAGCAGACTATTAAGAAAACAGATAAATTTTGATAGAGAAAATACTTTTTTTAATCCTTAATATGTAACTTTTTAAAATATTTGCTTATAAAAGATTTTATTGGAGCTAATTTAGAGCGCATTAGTCTGAATTTTCTCATCTCCACAGGAGTCAGGATGGATGCTCACAGAGAAGGCAGCAATAGCATCGTTCCCAACAGTGTAAGTTTAAACATCTATGATGGTAAATGAATGTTTATGGTTATGATCCCAGTTGTTATTATGGATTCTATCATTTTACCTTTGCACAGGGGTTCTCAGTCCTGGCTGCACATCAGAATCACCTTTGAGATTCTCTTTTTAAAACTCAAATTCCCAAGCCCTTCCCCAAATCTAGTGAAATGTAATTGATTGGTGCACACACAGCTGTTTTTAAAGAAAGCTCTCACATCCTTGTAAAGGTAGCCTGAATCAGGAACTCCCAGTCAAGAGATCGAGGTCTGTCCTCATTTCACATTGTATCCAAGGCTAATGCGTTATAATTTATTCTTACTTTTTATTCAGTATTTTGAAATCGGTATTTTGGCTTTTCTAAATGTCTTTCACACACTTACTTTAAATTTCTAAAGGAGTACTTTTAAAATGTGTATGAAATATATATTTTTTCCTATATTTTTTGTTTACTTAAGAATATGGGTTGCTAAATTGAGCACCTGTGATTCTTTTAAAATTCAAATTTTAGCGCTCTGAATTTGTGAGGTTGTTTTTTATGTATGAAGCATTCCGCAGTAGGTCTTTGTGGAAACCAGTGAATAAGCTTACCAAGATTCACTGTTTTTGTCTGGCAAACTGCTGTATTTATCAACAGCAGAATTCTTTTCAAAGAAGGTGGTGTGGGTACAGACTCCCGTGTCCTGAACATCGCTGAAGACAAGTAATAAGTAGAAAAAGCTATACAGTATGTCAGGAAGGCCGTATAGCAAAAAGGCTCATGCAGTTTATTTGTGAGCAGTTTCCTCAGGGCTTACTTTAAGTGACATACACATACATATATTAACTACGTATTATTATATTATGTACGTGTGTGCATATGCATATACATATATGTATGTGTGTGTGTGTCACAAATCTAGATGGTACTACAAGGTTTATAATGAAAACCAATAGTTTCTTACCACATTCCTCTATGCCTCTGATTCCTGCTCCCTAGAGGCATCTACTTTCAGCTATTTAAACTCTTTCAGCTTTCTTCTGGAATCTACCTTCATATTTCTAAATAAAATCCTTATGCTCCCACTTCTTGACTTTACAGTTTTAGATCAGTTGTCTTCAACAATGGAAGAGGAAGATTTAAAAGATCTCTCCCCTTTCCCTTCCCACATCCATCAAATTTTTTAATAATAGACTTTAGTTTTTAAAGCAGTTTTAGATGTACAGAAATACTGGGCAAAAAAGTACAGAGTTCCCATACACACCTTCCCCAAGACAAGTTTTCCTATTATTAACATCTTTCATTAGTATTGTACATTTATTACAACTGATGAACCAATATTGATACATTATTAGTAACTAAAGTTCATAGTTTACATTAAGGTTCACTTTTTGTGTGAGACAGTTCTGTGGGTTTTGACATATGCATAATGCCATATATCCACCATTACAGTATCATATGGAATAGTTTCACTGCCCTGAAGATCTCCTATCTTCCACCTATTCATCCTTCCCTCCCTTCCCCGGAATGCCACTGATCTTTTATGTTGCTGTAAGTTTTGTCTTTTCCAGAACATCATGTAGTTAGAATCATACAATATGTAGCCTTTTCAGATTGTCTTCTTTCATTTAGCAATGAACACCTAAAGGTCTTCCATGTTTTTATGGCTTGAGAGCTCATTTCTTTTTAATGCTGAATGATATTCCTGTAAGAATGTACCACAGTTTATCCATTCAGCTATTGAAGAACTTCTTTGTTGCTTCTAAGTTTTGACAATTATGAATAAAACTGCTATAAACATTTGTAGGCAGTTTTTTTGTGTAGACCTAAATTTTCTGCTCGTTTTGGTAAATTACAAGGAATGCAATTTCTGGATTATATCCTGAGATAAAGTTTCTTGGTAAGAAAGTTCTGTCTGTCAAAGTGGCTGCGCCATTTTGCATTCCCACTATCAATGAATGACAGTTCCTCTTGTTCCACATTTGGTATCAGTGTTTTGGACTTTAGCCATTCAGATGGGTGTTATTCTTATCTCATTAGTATTTTAATTTGCAATTCTCTAATGATATATGGTGTTAAGCATCTTTTCATATGTTTATTTGCCATCTATTTTCTGCTTGGTGAGGTGTCTGTTCAGACCTTTTGCCCATTATTTTAATTGGGTTGTTTCTTGTCTTGTTGAGTTTTAAGAGTTCTTTGTGTATTTCTTTGTATGTTTTGATATAAGTCCTTTATTAGATATTGTTTTTGTTTTTGTTTTGCATGGGCACAAGAAATCCAACCTGGGTCTCCGGCATGGCAGGCGAAAATTCTGCCACTGAGCCACCATCGTACCTCCCTAGATATATGTTCTGCAGACATTTCCTTCTAGTGTGTGGCTTCTCTTTTCATTGTCTTAACAGTGTTTTTCACAGAGCAGAAGTTTCCCATTTTAATGAAGTCCAATTTATCAATTTTTTGTTTCATGCCTCATGTTTTTAGTGTTATATCTAAAAAGTCATCAACAAGCACCCAAGGTCACCTAGAGTTTCTCCTGTGTTATCTTCTAGAGGTTTTATAGTTTTGCATTTTCTGTTTGGGTCTGTGATCCATTTTGAATTAATTTTTGTGAAAGGTATAAGTTCTGTAGTTAAACTCCTCTTTTTTCTTTTCTCTTTTTTTTGGTGGATATCTACTTATTCAAGCACTGTTGAAAATACTTTCCTTTTTTCCATTGAATTGCCTTTACCTCTTTGTCAAAGGTCAGTTGACAATATTTGTGTGAGTCTATTTCTGAGTTCTCTATTTTGTTGCCATTGATCTATTTGTCTATTCTTTTGTCAACCCTATAGGATCTTCTTTTTTTCTCACCTTTTTTTATTTAAGAAAACAAGCAATACACTTAGAACCACCAAAAATGGATCTTAGTTAACCATAGGCATATTTAAATAAAGTATCCATATAATCATTGTAAAACCTGTGTTTGCAAAGTAAGTTTCATAAACCAATTTAAAATTAAGGCAACAAGGCAAAAATCTGTGAATTCAGATAGCAAAGTTCTTAAGCTCTAAATATTAAATACTATCTTAGATACCATTTGAGCAGCTGTGAAAACTATGAATTTTCTCAAAACATCAAGTAGAAAGTTCTTACAGGTATCTGTATTGCCATAGTAATGACTTATGTTACTAAGCATTTTCCTGATTTTAGAAAAATAGGAAGATACGAATGTTTTTACAATTAATGTATGAAAATCTTAACCATCTAAAATGGATATCTTAGCTTATCCATAGGCATATTTAAAAAAATATAAGTAATCATCATAAAGCCTGTTTGTACAATATGTTTCATAAACTAATTTAAAGCAAGGAAGGAAAAAAATCTAGATATAGATATCAGAGTTTCTTAAATTCTAAATTTAAGCACTATCTTAAATACCAGTTGAGTAACTATCAAAACTGTGTGCGTTCTCAAAATATCAAGTAAGAAATTCTTATAAATATCAACTTTGCTGTAGTAATAAGCTGTATTACTAAAGTTTTTCAAATTTTTGATTTCAGAAATCTACAATATCTTAATCACTATAGCTTTATAATAATGCTTGAAGTCAGAGAGTAATCAGTCTTCCAACTTTGTTCTTTTTCTTGAGTCTTAGGTTGACCATTCTGGGTTTTTTTGCCTTTCTATATAAATTTTAGAATACATAAAATAACTTGCTAGGGTTTTGGTTCAGATTGTGTTGAACCTATTAATCAGGTTGAGAAGACTGACATCTTAACAATGTTTGATCTTTTATCCATGAAATGGAATATCTCCCTGTGGATTATTGATTGATTGATTGATTGAATGGGCAAGCACAGGGAATCAAACCCGGGTCTCTGGCATGGCAGGTGAGAATTCTGCCCCTGAGCCACCATCACACAGACCTCTCTATTTATATCTTTCATTTTGCTCATCAGAGAGTAGTAGTTTTCCTCATATAGGTCTTGTGCATATTTATGCCTATGTATTTTGATGATTTTTTTGGTGCTAATGTAAGTGGTGGTGAGTTTTTAACTTCAAATTCCAGTTGCTTACTGCTGATATATATTGGAAAACAGTTGACTTTTTTTTTTATGCTATATGGCGCAGGTCACATTTCTTTCTTTTTCCATGTGAATATCCCCTTATTGCGTCACCGTTTGTTGACTTTTTCTTTTTTGGTTTGGTTTTTTATTCATTTGTTTTGCTTGTTTGTTTGTTTTGGAAAGTGAATGAGCCCGGAATCGAACCTCGGTCTTCCACATGGCGAGCGAGAATTCTCCCACTGAACTATCCTCACACTCCCCAGCAGTTGACTTTTATGTATTATTAACCTTGTCTTCTGCAGCCTTGGTATAATCACTCATTAGTTCCAGGAATTTTTTGTGCATTCTTTGGGATTTTCTACATAAATGATATCATTTGCAGACAAACACAGTTTTATTTTTTCCTTCCTAATTTGTATAACTTTTTATTTCCTTTCATTTCTTTAGTTTTTCTTACTTATCATTAATTCATGCTCGAATTCTCCAACAAAATTATAATACTCCTTTGAAAATATTCAGACATATAAAGGTAGTACCCTTTTTTTTCACCTCCTTGGGACCATCCCTCCTGGAGCCCTCTGTCTTAGTGCTCTAGTCTGCTCTAGTCTGTATTGTTTTTTCCCTAGACATGTTGTACAGCTGTCATCTTGGCACTTCCATTTGTTTCATCTTAGGAATTCCTTTTATCTCTTTCCTGTGTTAGAGTCCATGCTCCCTGGATCTCCTTTCTTCTTCTTGGTGGTTTCTCTTATTTTGCTGGATTATCCCTTCCAGTAGTTTCCTAAGAAAGGGTTCATTAAAGGTCAGCTTTTTAAGGTCTTGCATATCTGAGGATGTCTTGGTCTATTCACATTTTGTTGTCATCTTGGCTGGGGCATGGTTCTGTATCCTGGGGGATGGAGTTCTCTATGCTCAGAAATTTAAATGTGTTTCCCTATTTTACTGTCTTTTAGGCTTCATTGATGCTCATGGGAAGTCTGATTCCACTTGGATTTCTGACCCTTTATATGTGGCCTGTTTTTTTTCTTTATATCTCTGGTATTCTGAAATTTCAACAATAGCATGCCTTGGGGTGTAATATGTCTTCATTTGTTGTGCAGTACACTCAGTGGGCTCCTGTCATTTTGGAAACTCGTGGCTTTCATTACTAATTAGTTCTTCCCTCCATTTTCTCTTTTTTTCTTCTTTCAACTCCAATTAATTGTACTCTGATTTTACTTCTTACCTCCTGTTTTCATTTTGTCTATTGTACTTTCTGAAAAATCTCTTCACTTTACATTATAAATCTTCTACCAGTTTTTAAATATATTTAACCATATAATTTCTAAAAGCTGGATCTTATTCTTTGTTTCCTTTATAGCATCTTGTTCCTGAATATAACATGTTCCCTTATCTCTTTAAGGGCACAGATTAATGCTTTTAAAAACATTTTTTGGAGTTTTATTCAGCCTCTGCAATATTTTTCTTTCAAGTTATTTATTATTTATTTTTATTTTGGCCTTTCACATTGACACTTTCATCAAATGTCTGGGTGGCTGTCCTTTCATGTTTAAAATGAGACATTAAAAATGCTTTCGAACCTGTACACAGAAAATTATAAAACATTGCTGAAAGAAATCGAAGACCTAAATCAGTAGAAAGACATTCTGTGTTCATTGATGGGAAAGCTAAATGTTGTTAAGATGTCAGTTCTATCAAAGTGATCTACAAATTCAATGATCAAAATTCTAGCAACCTACTTTGCAGAACTGGAAAAGTTAGTTAACAAATTTATTTGGAAGGAAAAGGGGCCTTAAATAGCCAAAAACATTCTTAAATAGAAGAATGAAGTGGGAGGACTGATACTTCCTGACTTTAAAGCTTACTATAAAGTCACAGTGGTCAAAACAGCATGATGATGGCACAAAGACAGACACAGTCATCAGTGGAGTCAAATTAAGAGTTCAGAAATAGATCCTCAGACCTAGCGTCAGTTAATCTTTATTTTTTTATTTCCTTGATACTTGCACTATTTATTTAGAATTTTTTTTTTTTTTTTAACATGGGCAGGCACCGGAAATCAAACCCGGGTCCTCTGGCATGGCAGGCAAGCATCCTTGCCTGCTGAGCCACCGTGGCCCGCATTTATTTAGAATTTTTTAAAAAATCACTTTATGGGTCATGCTATATTTGATCCCTCAGATCATTCAGCCACTGAATGTAACAGCTCATTAAGTTGAGCAATGGAGGATAAAATCAGGCCTTCTGAGCCGGAGACCAGGGTTCAATTCCTGGTGCCTGCCCATGCCAAAAAAAAACCCAAAATCAGGCCTTCTGAAATGACCCTTAATCTTTAGTTAACGAAACTGTGTGCTGCTGCCTGATGAAGGTGGCAGAGGTGCGTGTGCCTGTTGGCCGGGAGGCGGCGGAGCCCAGAAGTGGCTCTGTGACACAGATGCATAGGTGGGCAGCAGAGCAACCAGGAGACCAGGACTCAGACACCAGAGGTGCAGGTGCTGGCTTAGCCAGTGTGGCATATGCACGTTGCAGAGAGGTGAAAATGCGGCTGTGGAGTTAAACTACCTAACCCCAGAAGTTCCTTCACTTCTTGAAGCTTTGTTTGCACATTCACTCAAATGGAATGGCAGTGGTTTCTGTCCTGCAGGTTTGTTGTCTGACTTCTAACGAACACACAGTAAAGGTTGCTCTTCCTGTGGATAAGGCTGGAGCTGTTGGGCCTGGGATGGGGGGCACCTTGCTAAGGTGTTTATGCCCTGTTGACCTTTACATAGGGCAATTTTTCATATAGGCCCCTGGGCTACCTGTTTTCCTACTACAAGTGAGCTCAGAATGTTTTTTTTTCAATTCATTTTTTAGTATATGGTTGCTTTTGCACTGTAATGGCAAAGTTGAGAAATTTCAACAGACCATTCAGCCTGCAAAGCCTAAGCTATTTTGTTTTATTATTGTGAAAAATAACATGTATACAAAAAAGCAATAAATTTCAAAGCATAGTGCAACAATTAGTTGTAGAAAAGATTTCAGAGTTTGGTATGGGTTACAATTCCATAATTTTAGGTTTTACTTCTAGCTTCTTCAAGATACTGGAGACTGAAAGAAATATCTATATAATGATTCAGCAGTCATACTGATTTTTTAAAACCTATTTTCTCTGTTATAATTCTACCTTATCCTTTGATCTTTCTCCCAATCTTTATGGATTTGGGTTATGCCCATTCTAACTTTTTCTAGTTGGAAAGGCCTGTTGATAATATGGGATGGGGGATGTAACTAATTGATGTCTGGAGAGACTGGCCCTTCTGGGTTTCAGGACTTACCTGGCCTCGGAACCCATCTGGAAGTTGTAGGTTTCTGGAACGTTGCCACAGTGCATGGAAGCTTTGTAGAATCTCAGATGACGCCCTGGATGTTCTTTAGGGTTGGCAGGGAGGGTTTGATTGGGATTTGGCAAACCATAATAAGTGGTCAGTTGATTTTTGACAAGGTCTCCAAATCCACTGAACTGGGACAGAACAGGTTCTTCAATAAATGGTGTTGAGAGAACTGGATATCCGTATCCAAAGGAATGAAAGAGAATCTCTGTCTCATACTCTATACAAAAATTAACTCAAAATGGATCAAAGACCTAAATGTAAGAGGCAATACCTAAAACTCCTAGAAGAAAATACAGGGAAACATCTTCAAGACCTAATGATAGAGGAGGTAGCTTCTTAGACCTTAACTCAAAGCACAAGCAACGAAAGAAAAAATAGATAAATGGCATCTCCTCAAGATTGAACATTTCTGTACTTCTAAAGACATTGTCAAAAAAGTGAAAAGGCAGCCGACTCAAAGGTAACCACAAACAAGTAAAGGTTTGATATCTAGTATATATAAAGAAATTTTGCAACTCAGCAATAAAAAGACAACTCAATTATAAAATGGGCAAAAGACATGAATAGACATTTCTCCACAGAAGAAATAGAAATGGCTAAAAGCACATGGAAAGATGTTCATCTTCTTTAGCTGTGAGGGAAATCCAAATCAAAACCACAAAAAGTTATCATCTCACACCTTTTAGATTGGCTGCTATTAAATAGGAAACAGCAAGTGTCAGAGAGGATGTGGAGAAACAGGAACACTTATTCACTCCTGGTGAGAATGTAAAGTAGTACAGCTACTGTGGAAGACATTTTGGTGATCCCTCAGAAGACTAAATATTGAGTTGCCCTACTGCTTGGCAATTACACTGCTTGGTATATACTCAGAAGATCTGTAAGAAGGGACACAAACAGACATTTTACACACCAATGTTCATAGCAGCATTATTCACAATTACCAAAAGATGGAAACAGTCCAAGTGTCCATCAGCCTACGAATGGATAAACTAAATGTGCAATATGTACAATGGAATATTACTCAGCAGGAAGAAGGGATGAAATCCTGAAGCATGCAACAACATGAATGAACTTTGAGATAAAATGCTGAGTGAAGGGTGGTGTGATGCTGGCTCACCCAGTTTCGATTCCTGGTGCCTGCCCATGTTAAAAAAAAAAAAAATTGCTGAGTGAAGTAAGTCAGACACAAAAGGACAAATATTGTGGGATTTCGCTAATATGAACTGACTAGAATATGTAAACTCATAGGCATAAAATTTAGAATATAGATTACCAAGAGATAGAATGGGGCTAAACCAAAATGTCCATCAACACACGAGTGACTAAACAAGCTCTGGTATATACATATGATGGAATATTATGCAGCTGTAAGACACAGTAGTTATGGCGTATGTAACAACATGGATGGTCCTTAAGGATATTATGCTGAATGAGATTAGCCAGAAACAAAAGGACAAATACTGTATGGTCTCACTGATATGAACTGACATTAGTGAATAAACTTGGAATATTTCGATGGTAACAGCGACCACCAGGAGATAGAAATAGGATAGATATAGGGTAATTGTAGCTGAAAGGATATAGATTGTGCAACAGGACTGATTGTAAAAATTCAGAAATGGATAGCGCAATACTACCTAACTGTAATACAGTAATGTTAGAACACTAAGTGGCAGTTAGATTCAGTTGTCAACTCGACCAGGTGAAGGTGCCTAGATCTGTTGCTGTGGACATGAGCCAATGGCATGTGAATCTCATTTGTTGCTGATTACATACATCTGCAGTCAGCTAGGACGCGTGCCTGTTGCAGTGAATGATGTTTGATTTAATTGGCTGGTGGTTAAATGAGAGAGCTCAAGGTAGCACAGCCCAAGCATCTTGACATACCTCATCTCAGCATCGCAGTTCAGCCCAGGCCTTTGGAGGTGCAGACCCTGGGAAAGTTGTTGGAAACCAGAGGCCTGGAGAGAAAGCCAGCAGAGATAGCCCTGTGCCTTCCTACATAAGAAAGAACCTCAGTTGAAAGTTAGCTACCTTTCCTCTGAAGAACTATATATTAACTAAATGAATCCCCTTTTATTGAAAGCCAGTCCGTCTCTGGTGTATTGCATTCTGGCAGCTAGCAAACTAGAACACACTGAATGAAGTTGAATGAGAATGATAGAGGGAGGAGGCCTGGGGGCACAAATGAAATCAGAAGGAAAGATAGATGATAAAAACTGAGATGGTATAATCTAGGAACGCCTAGAGTGTATAATGATAGTGACTAAATGTAAAAATTAGAAAATGTTTTTGCATGAGGAAGAACAAAGAAATGTCAGTATTGCAGGGTGTTGAAAATAGATGGTAACTCATATTTTAAAACTTTAACTTATGTGTGAGACTAAAGCAAAAAATGTTTATTTGGTACAAAATTTGTATTTTGACTAGTGCATTTCCTAATATAACTTATGTGGACAACTTAATTGAACACCATAAGTACATGGGACCTTGAGTAGGGCATGAGATTTTGTAGGTTTGTCCAGAGTGATGCCGTGATAAAATCCCAGGATTTAAACACTGAATAGAAGAGTATTTGCAAATCCCGTTGGGGGAATGGTGAGAAAAAGGGAAAATTCAGCTTCCAAAGTGGAGAATTATTGATATTCTCACAGGCAGTGGGGACAACCAAAGCTGTAGGCTGAGCCCCCAACCTTGGGGTTTGTTCATATGAAACTTAACCCCACAGAGGATAGGCTAAGTCTACTTAAAATTAGGCCTAAGAGTCACCCCCAGAGAACCTCTTCTGTTGCTCAGATGTGGCCTCTCTCTCTCAGCCAATGCAACAAGCAGACTCACTGCCTCCCCCTCTCTACATGGGACATGACTCCCAGGGGTGTGGACCTTCCTGGCAAGTGGGACAGAAATCCTAGAAGAGCTGGGACTCAGCATTAAGGCATTGAGAAATCCTTCTAGACCAAAAGGGGAAGTGAGAAATGAGACAAAATAATGCGTCAGTGACTGAGATCTCAGAGTGGAGAGGTTATCCTGCAGGTTATTCTTACGCATTAAATGATATCACCTTGTTAGTTAAGGTGTAACAGAGAGGCTGAAAACGTAGAACTGTTTTGCAGTAGCCATGTTTCCTGAAGATGATCGTATAATGATACAGCTCTCACAAAGTGACTGTGTGATTGTGAAAACCTTGTGTCTGATGCATCTGTTATCCAGGGTATGGATGGATGAGTAAAGCATATGGATTAAAAATAAATAAATAATAAGGGGAACAAATGTTAAATTCAATTTAGTAGATTGAAATGCTGGTGATCGTTGTGGGGGAGGGGGAGGGGGTAGGTATGTACGAGTTTTTTTCTATTTTCTTTTTCTGGATTGATGCAAATGTTCTAAGAGGTGATTATGATGATGAATATACAGCTATGTGATGATATTGTGAGTTGTTTATATACCAAGAATGGAATGATCATATGGTAAGGATGTTCATGTTAGTATGTTGTTTGTTTAAATAGAATTTAAAACTTAAAAAAAAAAATGAATGGGGCTAGAAATAGGGAGCAGTTGCCTAATCTGTACAGAATTTTTAACGAGGTTGAACTTAAATATTTGGAAATGAATAGAGGTGAGGGTAGCTCGTTATTGGAATTATAAGTAATAGTGCTGAATTGTAGATGAATTTGGTTGAAAGGAATTGTTTAGAGTCACATATGTCACCAGAAGGAAGGCTTGAGGATAAAACAGGCAATTGTGTAGCCCAGTGAACCTGGTGATAATCGTTGTTTATGATTAACACTACAATGAGTTCTTTCATGAACTAGTACAAATGTACTACACTTGTACAAAGAGTTAATAAAAGAAAGGCATATGGAAAAAACCCCAATTGAAAGCTATGGACTGTAGTTAATAGTAATATCTTAATATGCTTTCAATAACAGTAACAAATGTCCCACACCAATACTAGGGGTCAATAATGGGGTGGGGTAGGGGGATAAGGGGTATGGGGTGTTTGGGGTTTTCTTTTTTTATGTCTTTGTTTGTTACTTCTCTTTTTGGAGTGATGAAAATGGTTTAGAATTGAGTGTGATGATGATTGCACAACTATGTGATAACACTGTGTGTTGAGGTTTGCTAATACTGCCAGAATTCAGTATATCAGAAATGGGTGGCTTTTAACAATAAGGATTTATTAATCTACAAGTTTCAATTCTAAGGTCGTGAACATGTCCAAATTTAGATAGCAAAAGGATGATACCTCCTCCAAAGAAAAACTGCTGGCACCCAGGGTTCCTCTGTCAGGTAGCAAGGCACATGGCTGGTGTCCTGCTGGCCCTTTGCTCCCGGGTTTCAGCTTCTGATTCCAGTGGCCCCCTCTTCGAGGGTCTGTGGGTCCTTTCTAGTGTCTCTGGGGTATCTCTCTTTGTCCTTTATCTTTCATAAAGGACTCCAGTAAAGAATTAAGGCCCGCCTTGAATTGGGTGGGTCACATCTCAGTTGAGACAACCTAATCAAAAGGTCCCACCCACCACAAGCCTGCCCCCACAGGGATGGATTAAGAACCTATGTCACAACAGGGCTTCAGACTAGCATACTATGAGGCACTGATTGTATACTTTGGTAGGATTATGTGATATGTAAATACATCTGAATAAAATTTGCACTTAAAAAAAGGCAGGGGACAGACCTTGGAAACTCTGTGCTTGTGGTCATGGCTTATTAATCAGTAGACTTCTGTAAGGTGATTGAGTAAAGCTACACAAATATCAGTGTATGTGAGGTTTTTCCCTTGGGCCAATAAGTTTCTCTTGAGAATTCTTCAACCTTTCTGCCTGTGGGTTATAAGCCTGCCTGTCAGTGTTCCAGGAGCCTCCTAAGGAAATGTACCTGCTCAGCATGCATTCACTTTATCCCGTTTTTGGTCAGGGTGCCTCTTCGCCATCTTCACCTGAGCAATGCTGCTCCATGATCTGGAGTCTCCCATTTCAGCTTTACGCATATTTCCCTCATTCAGAGCAGGCGAAAGGAGTTGGTTGGCTTGGTGTGCTGAGAGAGGAGTAGGGAATTGGCACTTGTCACACAGCCCTCTTTGTACAGTCCTCCTGTGTTTCCTTGCATACTGCACCTCTGCCTCCAAAGTACCTGATCCCTCCAGACCCTGACCTTTCTGGATTCTCTGACACTAGTTTGCATTTTCTTGACTTTCTACCTATAGGCTCTCAGCTTTCAGCTTTCTCTGCTTCGTATCTAATTTACTGTTATATCCTCTCCCATTCTCTTTTTTTCCTTGTTAGTTGATGTCTTTATTCCTTTAAAATTTATTTTATGAACATTTTATTTGGGTTTCTGGAGGAATCTCCTGAAATATATGTTTGCCATTTTGAACCAAAAATCTCAGGGTGTATTTATTCTTATTTTATATAATTTTAATTCTATTGGGTGTCTGATATGTAATTGAAGAGCACAGTAGAGATACTATATCATGGAGACTTTGGAATGAAATAGACCTAGGTTCAAATTCCAGCTCTGCTACTTACTGGATACCTGATTGTGGGTACATTAAGTTCTCTGAGCCTCAGTTACTTCATCTATAAAATAGGGGTCATATCATCCAATTTATGGAATTGTTGTGAAGATTAAATGAGATAAAGTCTATAAATATCTAGCACAATTCCCAGCACATAGTATAATGCTACCTAAATGGTTGCGACTGTCATTATCATCATTTATTAATAATCACACCATCACTACCAATTAGAAGGGAAGTACAGGGCATGATATGGATTCGTATCCTTAGAGCACGAGCAGTTAAAATAGTTGACAATAAAGGTGGAGACAGAAGAGTAATGGAAAGCAGAAAACTAAAAATGGGCAGCAGTTTTGTTGCATTCCTGTGAAACCAGATCACTTTTATGGTTCAGTAGACCTATACTTAGGCATTGCTGTGTAATTGGTATTCACATTGATCAACTAATTACCTAAAAGTTTAAATGTGTTCATTATGGTGTGCTTAAGAATGCAAAGAAAATATAATTAGGGAAGATGCCTATCCAAAACGTTTAACTGTAAAGAATATTGACAAGCATATGTATTAAATCTTTATTTGCATATGGAAAACTCAATCATGCAGAATGGTTCATTCACTTAAGAGTTCCATATAACTTTCGAGTTCACTTCTAGTAATCATCTGGTCTTTAGTATTCATACCTGACCTTTGTTAAGAAAATTTGACCAAGTTAAATTCAGTAGCTTTGGTGTTGTCTATGTTACATAATCATTTATTTTTAATATTAGCTATCACATATTAATGTAGACTTTTTCCTCGACATATACCCATGAAGTATTTTATATTTTGGTAAACACTTATCTTCAAAAAATTTTAAGTTGTAAATGTTTTTGCTTGGTTCTTTTTTTAACATATATTTCTGTTTAAACAGTGATTGCCCTAATAACCTATTTTCTTTCTTGTAGATCCATGATACAGTAAACAGTGCAAAAACTGAACATACAACTATGAAAGGAACATCATTGAAAAACAAACCAGATTTCAAAGCATCTTCTGATTCTAATGCCATTTTGCTTTCGTCTTTGGCAGCTGATGGTTCTAATCATAATAGTTGTGTGGTGGATATGCAAAGGCAAAATGAAGGTATGAAGATGACTTTTTAAATAAAACTAAAGCTTTTTATAATATTGGTAGGGGATTTTAGAATCTTTGAAAAAGTAAATGTTCTATGGTTTTGATCCATTTTCCTAATAAGTAAAATAACTACTATATTGAACCTTGTTATAGTGACATCATAATACAAAGTAAGCACTTATCTTAATTGTAATGATTAGTTATAAGCTTTTAAATGAGGTGAATATTTTATGTGACATTTGAGGTTGTCCATTGGGTTCAGTGTCATGGTCCCATTATTTAATTTTATTTTTGTAGTACTTATAATTCTCTGAAATGATTTACTTGGAGCGTTGTTTCGATTGACTAAAGCGGACAGAATGCAAAATACCAGAAATGGGTTGGCTTTTTCAAAGGAAATTTATTGGGTTACAAATTTACAGTTCTAAGGCCATGAAAATGTCCAAATTAAGGCATCAAGAGGGTGATACCTTCTTTGAGGAAAGGCTGCTGGCCTCTGGGGTTCCTCTGCCCCATGGGAAGGCATGTGGCTATGTCTCCTGACCCTTCTCTCCTGGCTTCTGGTTTCTACGGCTGTCCCCAAAATGTCTCAGGCCATTTTCTTTCTCTCTTAGCTTCCACTCAGATTGTTTTCATTCTTTCTTCGTCTTTCACTGGGTTTCATCTCTCTGCTCTCTGTATGTCTCTGTCTGTGTTCTCTGTCTTTTATTCTGTTCATAGAGGACTTCAGTAAAAGGATTGAGACCAACCTTGAATTCGGTGTGGCACGTCTCTAGTGAACACCTAGTCAAAGGTCCCCACCCACAATAGGTGCACCCACAAGAGTGGATTAAAAGAAAACAGGGCGGGCCGCGGTGGCTCAGCGGGCAAAGTGCTTGCCTGCTATGCCGGAGGACCTCGGTTCGATTCCCGGCCCCAGCCCATGTAACAAAAACGGAGAAACAGAATACAATAAAAACAAGAAAATGTTTAAAAATGTTTCCCTTTCTTCCTTCCTTCCTTCCTTCTATCCTTCCTTCCTTCTCTCTGTCTTTCCTTAAAAAAAAAAAAAAAAAAAAAAAAAAAAAAAAAAAAGAAAACAGTCTTTTCTGGGGTACATAACAGAGTCACAACAGCACAGGCAGAGTCCGCTGTCTTGTCCACCACTGTTTCCCCAGGACCCAGAACTGTAACTGGTAATAGTATCACTTAATAAATATCTGCTTAGCAGCTAACTGAATTATCCTCAGAAAGATAGTTCATGTATGAGAACTGTTGATTAGCCCATTGCCTTCATGGGACAGGTTATAATTTGGTGATGCTTATATTTAAAATAAATTCATTTGAATATTCTGAATGCCATTTCATATGTAGAAAACATTGCCTCTGATTTCAGTATCAAAAATTATTTTGTAAATTTCATTCTGAAATATGTTTGATAATACAACATATGACTTTATTTTTCATTTGAAAAAATCATGGTAGCTGATAAAAAATCAAATTCCTTTTCATTGATTCAAATTTAATATGAATATTATTTTTATTTCCATTTTCCCTTATGAATCATAAAAATATCTGAGGAAAATAATTTCCTATAATTTTTCTCATTTTGTTACTTGTGGAAGGGGAGGGCTCTTTGTTTTATTGACTTTCTGATAATAAAAGAATCATTTGATCATAATTACTGAAGCTTGGTCCTGAACCTCAATTGTAATTTCTTTCTTATAGTGATTTTCTATATGCTTATCTTATAAAAAAGTTTATACTCTTGAAAACAAATGCAGATGAGCTTTGAAGATTTCAGAATCTTAAAGGAATCTAAATGTTAGGTTGTAAGGTAGTCTGAACAAGATGAATACTGGTCACTTGGGAAAACCAGGGTGGTTGTACAGTAACATTGCACGGCCATTATAGACATTCAGTTTTTGAATGGCCAGTCAGTGTTAGGTGAAAAGGAAGAGATGGGGCTTTTTCTCTGCAGGTTGCAGTAGCTGTTAAAGCGTATGTTGTAAAAGTAGGTGAGTGAGTGATTGTGTGTCCCAGGAACGTGATGTATAGGACCTACTCTCAAACATTTAGAAAACAGATACATAGTTTAATAGAATGATTTGGCAGATGTATCAGAACATTAAAATTGGTGGATCTGTGTCTGGCAGGGGAGCTGGGGCAGGGTGTTGGAATTCTCTGTATGGGTTTTGTTTTATTTTTGTAACTGTCCTATAATTTGAAGTTATTTCAAAATGGAAGTTTAAGGAAATTTAAGAAATTTTAGAGAAAAAAAAGTAGAGAAGTGACATGATTAGATTAATTGACTCCAGCAGATGCAGAGACTGACTAAAGGAATAGGTGGGATGGAGAGGACAGACAACAGCATTTGAGAGACTTTTAGATGGTAGCGGCTATTAGACTTGGCAACTGGATGGATATGAGGAATGAAGATGAATTAAACATGGCTCAGTTTTTTGGGTTAGCCATCTGGATAGATGATGAAACTTTATCACTGAGTCTACTGTTTTCTCTGTACATTGCTTCATTTCTTATAGCAATAAATGAGATCACTTGTGTATTATGAAAACAGGTGTGAGTTGGATTTAGCATTATCAAGTCAAATATATGACAGATGAAAACATGAAAAAAATCACCACATTTAAATTGTTTGTTATATTACCTCCCCCTAAAACCAACACATTGATCCATTTTGGATAGAGAGAAGACTCTTTACAGTGCTTTACTTGAGGCTTGGTACTCATTGGCAGAACCAAACCAGTGACTATTTTTCTTGCGGCTGCCAGATGATAAGACTCTTAATCAAAATAAGAAATATAGGAGTAAGAACAGATGTGGGAAAAAGATAGGTTCAACTTTGATCTTATTTGGTTTGAGGCACTTGAGGAACACCTTGGTAAAGATTTCTGGCAGGCAGTTAGATACTTAGGTCTGGCATCCAGGAGACAGGCTTGTAGTAGAAATAGAAATTTAGAACTTTAGAGTATCTAAAATAGAATCCTTTTAAGAGCAAGAACCTTGTCCATGTTGTTCACAGCTGTCTTCGCAGCAGGCACTTGGCATAGTACCTGGGACTTATGTGTTTGAGGAGTGAATGATCCTGAGAATGGTAGTTAAAGCACAGGAAGAAAAAGAAAAGGCGACGCCTTGAGAACACCCACTTTTAGATAGTTATTTGAAGAAGTGAGGTCAACCAAAGAGATTATGAAAGGGCTCTTAGAGAGTTAGGAAAAGAACCAAAAAAGAATAGTATCATTTTTTTTTTCCTTTATAGTGGGCATCACAGTTGGGACTGGACTATACATTTATTTATTAATTTTTTTAACTTTTTAAAAAAAATTTTTAATTTAAAAAATATATAACAAAAAATATATATGTAGCAACAAACAAGCACAAGCATTCTTAACATATTCTATTCTACATATATAATCAGTAATTCACAATATCATCACATAGTTGCATATTCATCATCATGGTTATTTCTTAGAACATTTGCATCAATTCAGAAAAAGAAATAAAAAGACAACAGAAAAAAATTCATGCATACCATACCCCTTACCTCTCCCTTTCATTGATCACTAGCATTTCAATCTAAATTTATTTCAACATTTGTTCCCCTATTATTTATTTTTATTCTGTATGTTTTACTCATCTGTTGATAAGGTAGATAAAAGGAGCATCAGACAAGGTTTTCACAATCATACAGTTC
Source organism: Tamandua tetradactyla (assembly GCF_023851605.1). Taxonomy (NCBI): domain Eukaryota; kingdom Metazoa; phylum Chordata; class Mammalia; order Pilosa; family Myrmecophagidae; genus Tamandua; species Tamandua tetradactyla. The sequence continues at coordinate 174,238,812 of NC_135333.1, forward strand.
CCTCCAGCCTCTCCATTACATCTCACCTAACAAGGTGATATCTATTTAATGCCTAAGAATAACCTCCAGGCTAACCTCTCAACTCTGTTTGGAATCTCTCAGCCATTGACACTTTATTTTGTCTCATTTCACTCTTCCCCTTTTTGGTCAAGAAGGTTTTCTCAATCCCTTGATGCTGAGTCCCAGCTCATTCTAGGATTTCTGTCCCATGTTGCCAGGAAGGTCCACACCCCTGGGAGTCATATCCCATGTAGACAGGGGAAGGACAGTGAGTTTGCATGTTGTGTTGGCTGGAGAGAGAGGCCACATCTGAGCAACAAAAAGAGGTTCTCTTGGAGGTGACTCTTAGGCCTAATTTTAAGTATGCTTAGTCTATCCTTTGCTGGATTAAGTTTCATATGAACAAACCCCAAGATTGGGTACTCAGCCTATTGCTTTGGTTGTCCCCACTGCTTGTGAGAATATCAAGAATTCTCCACTTGGGGAAGATGAATTTTTCCCCTTTCTCACCATTCCCCCAATATACATTCATTTTTGTATGCTGTCTCTCCCATGTGGCTATAAGTTATGAGGCATGGACTGTGTTTGCTTTGTTTCACCATTAGAGAAACAGGCATAACGTGGTAGATAGTAAATCCTCAGTGTACACAGAATGAATGAGTATAAATCACAGAAGGAAACATCTTAGAAAGGAATATGTGGTTGGGATTGTTTACATTGCAGAAAGAGCAAGTAAGTGAAAATTCAAAAGTGTCCCTTGGAAATTACTGACTTTTGCCATGGCATTTCATTGGAGTGGTATGCTAGAAACCAGATTCTGGGGAGGTTGAGGAAGTAGAGACTGCTGTGGAGGGATTAGTGAGGGTGATGGTGGAATGGGTTCTCTTGTGGATTCAGGGTAGATGAATTTTTGTTTACTTGAGAGACTTGATCAAATTTTTGGACTGAGGATGAAAAACTTCTGAAGAACAGTCTGAAAACCCTGAGGAGAGAAGAATTGGTGTAAAAGAGTCCCAAAATACGGGGAAGAGAATGAGACCAAGTACATAGAAAGGTAGATTAAGCTTCCTTAGGAGGAACGTCAGCTCAACCTCTGATGTAGAAGAGAAGTCAAGGATGATAGGTAATCATAAATATGTTTCTAGTTTGGGGCAAGAGTTGGCAGAAAATTGAGGGAATTCATGGCTATGACCTCTACTTTTTTCCCTAAAATATGAGACAAGGCTATTTGCTGAGAATTCCTCAACGTATGATTTAGTAGGGAGTTTGAGAAGAATGGTTCAGTGTTTAGAAAGGAAGAGAGAGCTGAGAAGTTGGACATCCATTGTAGATATAATGCGCTTTATTTTTTTAAACATTTTAACACATAATGGTTAACTCATATGAATACTATTTGAGGTGCTCTTGTTTATAACACTGAAAGTCTCAAGAATTATATGCCAAGAATGACACGGCACAACAATTAGTTTCAGGTATTTTATTAATAACCTTTCCCCTTTAATTTTAGGTCCTCACACTTCAGCAAATGTAGGTGTTCTAAGTAGTTGCCTGGACTTAAGAGCAGTAGTCCCTGAAACTTCTGTATCCAGTACTATTTCCAGCGCACAAACTATGGTAACCCAGCAGACCATTAAAACTGAATCATCCAGTACAAATGGGGCGGTTGTTAAAGATGAAACTTCACTAACAACATTCAGTACCAAATCTGAAGGTTTGAAATGTGTTTCACATACTGTATTTTGAGCCATTTATTTATATAAATTCAGCAAACTTTTTTGTTTTAGGTGGGAATTGCATTTCTTCTTGAATTATGTATAAGCAGATGATTCATCTCAGTTAAAATCATTATGTAGTATGTTCTCTGTTGTTATATGCAAAATATCTAGATTAGTACACTGAAATACAATCAGAATTTATTTTTCCTATGATGAATAAATTCAGCAAACTTTTTTCCTTAGGAAAGATTAATTCTAGACTATGGATTAACAATTTTTTCAGCTTAAATTGATTTCTAATTTTGTAAATTCTCACTTTTTTCTTCTGCAATAGGAATTGTGTTACATCTTTGGTAAACATTCTCTGAAGTTTTAGCTTAATCATAAAATCCTTGAAAAATGATCTTTGTGAATTTAGGGTTCTATATTTCTAATTATTGTGATTTTCTTCCTCTGGCTATTTTTTTAAATTTATTTGTAAATTACAATGTGTCTGTAATGTAATTGATGTGATTATATAAATCTTATCTGATGAATTGTTTTCTTTTTAGTTGATGAAACATATGCACTACCTGCAACTAAGATCAGCCGTGTAGAGACGCGTACCTCAGCAATTCCATTTTCTGTAAGTTCATGGCCTGGTGATGATTGCATGTTTGCATCTGATTATGTGCTTATAAATGCCAAGTACCTTCTAAATAAACAGTTCTTAGGTCTGATTTTAGTAATGAATTGACATATATTTTTAAATGAATGGTTGAATAGAAAAGTGTTCAAAGTGTAATGTTAAGTGAAAAAAAGTTGAATAAGAAATTATGCACATATACATATGCATGCACACACATACTGTGGTCCCAGTTTTGTTAAAATACACAAACAGTGCAAACACCCGCACTCTTGGACATGCCTACGCATATACACCGAAATGCTAAATGTCCCTCTCCAGCTTAATTGGCCACAGATAATGTTTAATTTCTTCTTTATGCTTTCTTTATTTTTCTGTGATGAAAATATGTTACTTTTAGAATCAGAAATATATGTGTGTATGTGTATATGTGTATTTTTATGTATGTGTGTATATACACATACGTGTGTTATAATAATCTATAGAGTAAAATATAGGCCATATTATGGAACATAAAGCTTGGATGACTCTGTTGCCAGCTTTTTAATAAGAGTATAAGAAAAATATTGTAATATTGGGTTAGATATACATGTAGGGTAGCCCAATAATCTTGGACATTTGACTGAGGGTTATTTTATGGAAAGCCAGAATTGATTTGCATGGCACCAAGGTTAAAATGCTAGCAGAGTGCCTCACACTGAATATTCTAATTAGATAAATATAAGGATAATATATAAATACTTTTTAAGCTTTTTTTTCTTAATTAACCAGCATTTCAGCTTTACTGCTATGAGCAAGAGCTTTTTATTTGTCCTAATATTTATTTACCTTTCAGAATCTTTGAGATTCTAAAATTTTCTTTCAGATTAATTAATATAATTTTCTTTCTAATTAATTTTCCTTCAGTCATGATTTTATGAATTTTGATCATGTATTTACCTTCATCAGCTTTCACTTTTCCAAAATGTTAAGTCCTAGTGTTCTTAGACTCTTCTCAGGGAAGGGTTATTAACATGAACATTTTTTCTCTTATATCTGTTTTGTGATGCATCAACCAGAATGCTGTTTGTTATTCTAGTTGGAGCCAGTTGTTTTATAAAAGTTGTTGAAAAGTTTTTACAACGTTAAAAAATGAAAACAAATTTAAAGCTATTACCTTTTTTTAACCTTAATGACTTTCTAGTTAGCTCACTTTGTCATGTGTGATAGCTTAAATAACAATGTGAATTATAAGCATGTACCTCTGCTGTTATATATTTAAGACAGAAATAAATAACTGAAGTGCACATTTGTTTTGAGCTTCTGGAAACAGTGTCTCATTTATAAAGAAGATGGCTTAAAAAGGTTAGTTCCAGGAATAAGTATAATTCACTTATCACTAAAAGTAGCTTAAGGTAGAGGAAGTTTATTTGTGTTAAAAAGCAAGGTAAAAATGTAAAATTGTTTAATCTGCTCCTCTTTAGTGTATTTACATATTAAACTATATTCAAATTGCATTTTAGTTTTGAACATTTTTTCTCCTTTTAGGTTTGGAGAATCACAGGTATTTCAAGTGCAAAGATCACTGAATTTCTGCTAGCTGTTTTTGAATCTAGAAATGAGCCAGCTTGGAATGAATTTTCCCTTATTTGCTCTATTTTGGAGCAAGTTATATTGTCACACCAAAAGGGATTACATTTTCTGAGAATCTGCAAAATGACAATATTCTGTAAAACAGCTGGCATTTTAACATATCACTGATTTGAAAGCATGCTAACTCCCGCTAGGTTGGTAGTACAGAGCTACTGACTTGAAAAATGCCTGTCACTCCCTATGTTTGAATTGACATCCCTATTTCACTGTCAATTGACCTAATCTGTTAAAGACTGTTTACTTATGAGCTATTATTAATGTTGTGGTATTTACCCATATGCCTACTTGTAGATCACTGCATGGATTTATTAAATCTTAAAATTCCTGATATGCCCAATTAAAGTCTTCATAAACTTTTCTTTCTCTAAAATTAGAAAGAAACTCCTTCAAATCCAATGGCCACAATGAAAGCAGAACGACAATGGTGTGATGTGGGAATTTTTAAAAATAATACAGCTTTGGTGAGCCAGTATTATTTGCTGCCAAAAGGGAAGCAAAGCATCTCAAAGGTAGCTATTGACGTATTTCCTACACTGTGAGATATGAACCTTGAGAATGAGATTTTTTAAATAACTAATTCAGACGACTTGAATGAATAAAACTGGAATCTGTGTACAATCTTTAATTGAGAGTTCTGTGTGCCTAGATACCTTGTATTACTTTTAAGTTTCTTTTGATAGAATATATCACAAACATGAATTACTAAAATCTTATACAGTCAGTGGGCTGGATTCCTGAAGCATAGTCTAGTTTGGCCAGCGCAGATGAGGAATATCTTTAAATATTTCTAATTTTGTTACTCAGTGTCTGTAGGGAGCAGACCATTTTTTTCTTATTGAGAGAATTTTTAAAAACTTGGTAGAATAAAGGTCCCTGTACTATATTGAATACAAACTAATTTTCCCTTGATTCTAGAGCTCTTTAAGAGGACTTCAAATATATAAGTGAGCCATTAGCCAATTAAGATAAAAGTTCCAAAACACAGTGACCATATTTTTTCTTGGGTGGGAAATTCCAGGAAGAGAAATGCCAAGGAAATGGACATTCATTTTGAATCTCCTAAAGGTCTGCACAAATGAAGACTATATCATTTATCAAAATATTTTAATTTCTTTCATATTACTTCTGGCACCCTCTCTTTCTCATAGTGAATTTTTACAACTTTTGAAAAAAAAATAGAAATAGTGGTTAATAATTTGTAGGTAATAGCCTAATGAAATTTCTTGGTGTAGAAGGAAATACCCATGTTTAATGGCCTAGTAGTTACCTGACTTTTCCCCAAATAAAAAAATAACATAAAATCTAGAGCCACTAAACCAAGGTGTGACTCACTTGTGTCCACACTCAGCAGTGTGACCTTGGGTTCCCTCATCAGTAAAGTGGGGTTGATATAGCTCCCTTAAGGTGGGATGATCCATTGGTATCAGAGTCATGCTGTGAGAATGAGAAAGACTATGTTAAATTTATTTGAAAATTAGAAATTTGATGATATTCCTACCTAGAATATAATCTAATTATTCGATTTGACATTTATTCAGTGTCAGCTCAATTTTTTTTTAATGTTCTTTTACTATGTGCTAGTTATTACTTTTTGTCTGTTGAGCCTGCTTACCTATCTCCAAGGGTGTTGTTCCAGCCACACTATTATTTGACAGTAAATGTTCTGATATTTCTACTCCACGTTAAGTTCTCATGGGAATTGGGTAGTTGCACTTTGTTTTAGAGTGGTTGTCAGTTGTTCTACCTTTATCATGTGCAAAATATACTTACATTTCTCTTTATAGTCAGTGATAATAAAGAAAGGGCACTTTCTCTCTGCATAGGAATCAACAATTTATGGTCTTAGTTCCTTCTGTATCAAAAATGAGAGTTCATTCTGCATGTGAGAGAGAGAAATAAATGTTATTTAGAACAATAAAAAATAATTCATTCTGTAAGAGTTTAGTCTTAATGCAGAGGGACCAGCCTTTCCAGAACATCAACTAGTTCCGTCTCCCTACCCCATATTATCATCAGCCCTTTTCAACATGCAAAAGTTAGAATGGGCATAACCCAAATACCCCTAAAGAGAGGGAGGAAGATCAAAGGTGATGGTGAAGTTATACCGAGAAGGTAGGTTTAACAAATGAGTATGAGTGCTGAATCATTATATTGATACTTCTTGTAGTCTCCAGTGTCTTAGAGCAGCTAGAAGTAAAAACCTAAAATTGTGGAATTGTAACCCACACCAAACTCTGAAATCTGTTCTACAACAAATTATTGTGAAGTGCTTTGAAATTTATTGCTTTTTTGTATATATGTTATTTTTCACACTCAAAAAAAGAAAAAAACGTCGATTGTGATGATAAATGCACAGCTGTATGAAAGAAATAAGGAGTTTGGTCATTAAATGAAAAAAGTAATTAATTACATCTATTGTTTTGACTTTTGTATATATTATATTTTAGGTTGGAAATGCAGATGTACCTGACTACAGTTTACTTAAGAAACAAGATCTTGTTCCTGGCACAGGATACAGATTCAGGGTTGCTGCAATCAATGGTTGTGGAATAGGCCCTTTCAGCAAAATCAGTGAATTTAAAACTTGTATTCCTGGTTTTCCTGGCGCTCCTTCTGCAGTCAGAATTTCAAAGGTAAGACATAAGGTTGAGGCTTGTTGGTGATTTAAATCATTTTAAAATTTGTACATGAAGTAAAATTCTTTTGTTTAGAGGTTCTTGTTAGCATCTAATAAAATGAGAGTTATCCAAAAGGAGATGGACTAAAAGTTCAAGAAATATTTTTTGCTAATTGCTTACGATGTTTTTAAGTACCAGATTGCAAGCAGAATTACTGCATTCAAATCACAGAAAGGGAGGGGAATCTAGTATGTTTCTTAATACTAGCTTTTGTTCTTGTTACAGAAACAAAAAGTTCATGCTGGAAAGTTTTAATAGAGCACATGAAATTAGATTATATTTTATCTCAAGTTCCTCCCCTCCTTAGAAATGAAAACATCTGCTTTCTGGGAAGGAAAAAAAAACACGTTATGAGTGTGTCAGTGGTCTTCAAGACAGCCTTCTGAGTTTGATGGTTTACTGGAAGGACCACAACTCAGAAGAGCTTTTATGCTCACGGTCATCGTTCATTACAGGAGGGATCCGGGTTAAAGTCAGCACAGGAAGAGGGTGCACAGGCCGAGTCAGGAAGAAAGCTGGCCTGAGCTTCCTGTGGTCCTCTCCCAGTGCAGTTACGGGGGCAGCAAGGGTTCTCCCAGCAACAGTGTGTGACAGGATGGGCGAAGGATTGCCAACCACAGAAGCTTACTCAAACCTTGGCATCCAGGGTTTTTACTGGGGGTCAGTCATGGAGGCATGGAGTACCCACAAGACTGACCTTAGCTATTCAGTCCCCAGTCCCCCGCACGGCCAGCACATGAAAACAGGCATTCACCAGAAATCACACCGTTAGCATAAGCCTTCTGGGTGGCCCAGGGCCCCAGACGTGCAGAGACGCCTTTATCGACAGGGTCTTTGGTGGGCTTAGAGGTGATCTCCCCGGAGCCAGGCAGGGACCTGCCATTTCTTTAGCATTTGCAGGGTTTGAACACTCCATACCTGTTGAATGAACCCTTTCCTGCACAGTGAGCACCCTGTGGCTGCTGAGCCCTTTTCTGTATTACAAGCAGACGTTGAAGCCCACTTGTGTTTTTGAAAACTGGGCAGGAATTAAACATTTTAGATCCAATAAAAGCAACATATTTGTCTCCTAAAGATAGACTTAACATAATAGATGATAAAGGAGAAGACTTGAGAACCTTCACCTATTTTTTGTTTTCTTCCTCTTCAAGAATGTTGAGGGTATCCATCTTTCCTGGGAACCTCCAACTTCGCCTTCTGGAAATATTGTGGAATATTCAGCCTACTTGGCTATCCGTACAGCGCAGATACAAGATAATCCAAGTCAGCTTGTATTTATGAGGATTTATTGTGGTCTTAAGACATCATGTATAGTGACCAGTGGGCAACTTGCAAATGCACATATTGATTATACATCCAGGCCTGCCATTGTGTTTAGGATATCAGCAAAGAATGAAAAGGGATATGGACCAGCTACCCAGGTTCGATGGCTTCAAGGTAACAATAAGAAAGCATCTTTAAATTGAATTTGTTTTTTCACTTAAGCTATTGTGATGATTATTTATTAGTAACTGGTTATAAAGATTTGTCATTTAAAAACACATTCTCTGACTGTATTTCTAGCACTTATGAATGTGAGTTTGTAAGTTGTTCTTAAAATGTATTTGCTCAATTTTAGATCCAAATAAACATAGAAAAGAAGCAAAGACTCTGAAAATTAGTATATGGGTCCTTCCTCACAGGTATAGCTCTTTTATAAAGAAAAGTAGTAAAATTAAGATAAAAGCCTGAAGGCTTTATTAGCGCACTATCTTTTATAAAGACTACGTAGCTCAGTCGTCCTAGAGTTACCAAGATGATTCTAGAAACTGGCTGCTGTGCACTGCGCTGTCTCGTCTAGTGAGTGTCTCTCCATTGTAAATGCCCTATTTTAAGTACTTCCTCTAACTTTATTTTATATGAGCAGTGCTCCTCTAACCTCTGTCTTCTTTTGGGTAATGCTTGTGATACTAATTTTATAGCCATTTGACTCCTTTCTTTGTCTATTTACAGTAATGCAGACCATAAGACATTTTAAAAAGAAAGAAAGGAAGGGAGGGAGAGAGAGAAGGCAGGCAGGAAAGTTCAGAAACTACTTTTGAATTTTTATTTATTTTCTGAAGATCATGGTAAAATACAAGAAGGAAAACAGATTTTCTTAATTCTTCCTAGGTCAATATATTTTTGGCCAAAGCATTTAATTTATCTGGCCTTCAATTTCCTCATTAAAAATGAGGGAGTTAAGAGAGTTTATCCTTAAGGTCCCTTTTAGCACTAAAATTCTGAAGTGCATACCTGAACATTTTAACGTCTATCTTAGTGGCTCTGACTGCTTTTGTTAGGATCAAAATCTTCATAATTTAAAATTCAGAATTAAAGTATGTGTCCTCCTATTGCAGAAAGAAAGAAGCACCTTAATGGGACGCAGTTTTGAAATATTGTTTTAAACGTTTGTAAGATTTTTGTAAATGCTCTAAATGTTTTATTTTTGCATTGTTTTTACCTTGAAATTGTATGAACTTTTTTACAGCTGAAATAAGCATTAGACAGCTTTCTCAGGTTTCTTTACAACCTTAGAGATGCAAGATAGGCTTTATGAGCACCCTGCTACATACAAGAGACTGGTAGGTTTCATGGTTCCACTGCCTGTCCACACCTGGAATGAATGTACAGGGCAATAATGGCAGAAATGATATTTCAGACTAAAAGCTGCAATAACCGCAGAATCACAGTCTGTTATAACGTGGAACCTTGTGCCAGTTTAAGGTTGACTGAGTAGCTGTGTCCTCAAACTTCATGTACAATATGCCCAGCAAAGATGGATTTAATTGTGTGGAATTGATATATATGTGTGTTCCAAATACTAATTTAAAGTGTATAGAATATTTTAATATATATATATTTTTTGTAAAGAACTTGATTTTTATACTACAATATTTGTAATTAATGTGTCTCACTAATTAAGTTTCTCTTAAAATATGCAAAATGTTAGACATGTAATGAATGGTTTCTGAACTCTAAAGGTAAAATAAATGCACTACTATGGTGTTGCTAGAATACTTTTTTATGGCTGGAAGAATCCTTAATCTTTAAATGTATACTTTACAAACAATGTTTACAAGGAGCTTCTCTCGTTTGTTATCCCAGTGACTCCCTTAGTGAGAGCTTCGTTCTGCATTTGTTTAACTCATATGCTTTGCTTTTGGCATATGCTTGCTTTTTGCACTAGTAGAATTTTAACTTACCTCATTATTATGGTTGTAATCATTTGTGTATTTTCCATAATGTGTTTGATATAGGCTAAACAAATACTTAACCAAAGCTAAAATTACATTAAATGGTAAGCAGTTTTGCACATATTAAATTCTAGGGTTTGTTGTATATATATGTGTGTGTTTAGTTTTTTTAAAAAAGAGTAAGAATAGAAAGTTATAGTAAGTGTATGTCTCAAGCAATTATTTTAATACTCTGTTTTATAACAAAATGTCTGGCTTTTGACTCCTTTCTTTCTGCATTAATGAGCAATTTGCATCTTGAAGCACTTCTCTTAATGAGAAGGAATGTTGATATTAAGCAAAGAATAGAATATTTGTCTAAGTGTGCACATTTATACATATTTAGTATTTTTAAGTCTTTGGTTTACTTTGCTTAAATGCCTCTAGTGTCCTAGACCAGGAGGTGAATGTGAACCTGTGGTTCTAACATGACTTTTCGGAGCGAAGGTCAGTCTTTCTATACCAAGGGATTTGTTGAAATAATAAATGTTTTCCTTTTGAGATTTTTCCCAGATTCTGTTATTATTTTTTTGGCATTTGTACATAAAGCACCAATCACATTTATATCTCTCGGATAAGTAATTAGTGACTGACAGATGCCATTGAGGAATTGCTGAGGCTTTCACATCAATCGTTAATAGACCTTAGAACTCTTTGTTCCTGAATAGAATGGATTGGGATACAGAGAAGTATGTTTAGCTTCATATGATTTACACATTCTCTAGTAAAGATCTCGTTGCATAGGAGTGGGCCATATCATGCAGATATTTTCCATAAAAGAATTTACATTCAGTTAAATTGTTTTCTTTATTTATCCCAGTCAACCAAGAAATTCAGATGTAGCAAGCCTTTATGCCACAGCCCTCCTCCTGTGCTCTGCAGTTTGGGTTCATATATGTAGTAAGATTATTTTGATGTTGCATGCTCTTAGAATTAAGTTTTCCAGAATATTGTATTGGCTTTATTTTAGCTTAGTAAACTGTTTTGGCAGTTAAACTAGAAATAAGGCAAATATAAACTCAGTTAAACTGTATTTTTTAAAAATTGAAATAATCTGACTGCGCATATGAGGCCCTCCTTCGTATTCAAATTACATAAATGTAATAATCTATAGGAAGGTGAAGTTGTTGATCTATTGTTTCAAAGACCTGTAGACTTTAACTAAAGATGCTTTTAATTTTTAAAACTGGTGCAGCATTTGTAACAAGAATCATTTGTAACATTGGATATGAAGAGAGTATTAGTATTTAAAGTAATTGTGGTCATCTGACCATAAATGAAATAGACTTGGCCTTTGGCATCCAAGGTGTTGCTGGCTGTTGTGTTTTCCAAGACTGATTTAGGCAGTTTTATGTATTGTGTACCAATGACATGTAAAATAAAGCACCTTTTCTACTATAAACAATTACAGGTGTTATTTATTTTGAGCTACATGAAAGAAGAATTGGTGATGTCAGAGTAAATCTATAGGCGTGTTGATTTTATAGCATTCATTTTAAATAACAACATAGGCAGTCTCTACCTTAAGAATTGTGTCTGAAAACTTGTTTTTAAGTTAGTTGATTGTAGTTGTGAGTGATTTTCTCATAGAAACTAAAGGCCTGTCTGACCCATATGAAGCTGAACTATATGCCTAAAAGTAAAAAGTAAATAAATGGCTTCAAGGAGTAGTCCCAACTTATTGTCACCACATTTTGTCTTCTACTTTAAACTTTTTTTCTTTATGCTTTTCAGCTTTTCACCCTCTTTTTTTTTGGTGCATGGTCCCACAATCCAACCCAGGCCTCCTGCATGAAAGGCAGGCGTTCTACCACTGCACCCACCCATGCACCCCAACTTCTCACCTTTGTAATTCACAACAGCCAGGCTTCACCTACCCCGGCCTCCACTACTGCTGTGAAACGGCTCTTGGAAAAGTCAAGGTTAACCTCGCGTTTTCAAAGTCCACTCAACTCTTTCATCACGCTCAATCTCATCATTTGAAATTTTAACCACTCTCTTGATGCGTTCACGTTTTTTAGTTTCTGTAACACCATGCTTTCTATCTTTCCTTATGTACCTCCTCTTCTGTGCAGTCCTTTTTCTCGAACCCCCATCTCTGTGTCTATTAATTTTTTTCAAGATTTTGGTCAAATATTGCCAACCTGATAAAGTCCTGGTACACTCCATTTCCACATAGTTGTGACCCTTCTGTCTGTACCCCTGTTAAATGTTCCATCACAGCACCCTAAAAACCCTTATTCGTTGTCCTTGTCCTCCCTCTGCCAGATGTATGTCTCTAAGGCAGAACCTGGGTATTTATACCTCTTCCTTATTGGTCAGTTAGCTGGTATTTAAATATTTCAATAAGGATGTAAAGAAAATTGCTGCCTTCCCACCTCACCATTCTCCTACTTCCTGCTGTCAAGTTGGGATCAAAACGAGAAGGAGACTTCGAAAGGTAAGGAGCTTTTAACAGATTTATTAAGTTTCTGGAGGAAATACATTCTTTAGATTTGTCTCTATCTTGCTCCTACTTAGGTTTCTAAGAAGAGTTCTGGGACTAATAAGGGATATATCACATATTTGGTAGACTGAAGGGGATTTAATATAGGTGTATAAAGAGGCCAAGAGGGGTCTTTGATCTGAAAAGATCTAATCTGAGCATTTAATGAAATTGGTGTGTGTTTTAGTTTGCTAAAGCTGCTGGCATGCAGTATACCAGAAATTGAATGGTTTTTAAAAAGGGAATTTATTAAATTGCAAGTTTACAGTTCTTAGGCCATTAAAATGTTCAGACTAAGGCATCTAGGTAAAGATACCTTGATTCAGGAAAGGCCTGTGGGTCTGGGACAGCTCTGTCAGCTGGGAAGGCACATGGCAACGACATCTGCTAGCTTTCCTGTCTTCTGGTTTCAAAGGACTTCCCTGGGGGAGTTTTCCTTCTACATCTCCAAAGATCGCTGCCTGTGTGGGCTCTCAACACTTCCTAAAAGGGTTCCCTCTTAAAGGACTCCAGTAAGCAACCCCACCTTGAATGGAGGAGACTCATCTCCATGGAAACCACCCAATCAAAAGGTACCACCCACACTTGGGTGGGTCACATCTCCATGGAAACAATAAAAAAGATCCCACCTAATAATATTGAATTAAAATGAAAGAACATGGCTTTTCTGGGGTACACAGCAGTTTCAAACCAGCACAATGGGAATCACTGGATTATGATTTTTGAAAACATTGGATGATCAGTAAAATGAGCTGAAAATTTTTCAGATTTTATTCTCTCTAATTTCCATACAGGAAAGCCAGGACAATTTTCTGGCACTAAGAAAAACTACCTACCTATTTAAGCACAACTGCCAGAGAGCAAGAAACACTGGGATCGAATTACATGGATTCTGTTATGTATCAAGTCAGGTCAGTGTTCTCACCTCTAAGCTAATAGTGTAAAGGATTCTTACACTCCAGGAAAACAGAGATGTTGTCACACCTCCCTTCCAAGTTACCCAGTTATGGGTGAATCCCTGTAACTCCAGAAAAGGCTTTTTTTTTTCATGCCTGAAAAACATGAACTAACAACATTCGGGGGTGGAACAATAACTTCTGTAAACTAGATGAAGAAAGACAAGACTATAAAATCCCAGGATATCATCTTCTTTGTTCAAAATAGATTTCTGTATCAGAGTAGTGACAAGTCACTTTTCTCCTGTCCTCTGCAGAACTAAAATCAGGAGAATGTCCACCTGTGAGTCCATTAATCTGAGCAGGGATCATCTGAAACCGAGATTCTTTTGGTATTTTGAATAAATTGAATTGAGCAAGGATCTCATACTTAATGGTAGCTAAATTTGCAGTCTAGCTACACTCCTGGCTTATGCCTCAGATTCAGAAGTCTTGAGCACACAGGTTTGGAAGGCTAGGAAGTCACAAATACAAGGCTGTAGAGACCACACAAGCATTCCTTATTTATTAATTTGATTTTGCTGGTTTAAAAAAAATGTCTTTAGAAAGTGCATAGAATAATCAGGGTGTTTACATATAAAGTGCAGAAAGCATCAGTTGGCAGCATAACAGGTATGGAAGCTGTAACAAAGAAGGATCGTACCCCCCCACACACACACCCCACCATGGTCTCCATAGTCCCTAGAGACACGAAGCTCAGGGATACACCGTTCCTGAGCAGGAGAGTTGAGCAGCACGCAAGGAAAGCCCTGTATGTATGAGCACACACAGGTTAAAATCAAAGGTAGCAGCTGGTGTTTGCTTTAGAGTAACCCTGTCACTAGTAAAACCTGGTCTAACAAATGTCCAGCTTTGACCAGGAGGATTAGCCATTCCTTCTCTAGTGGGAAGGACTGGGTCAGGTTGGAGAGTACGGCTGATGTTCCTTCCTCATATTTCTCTATGTGAGGGAAGAAAGTCCCTTGAGAACCTGAGAAAGATTCCCTCGTAATTTCTCTTGTTTCATATTGGGAAAGCGACAGAAAGCTACAGGCATAATTACCACCCAATATGACAAAGGCATAAGCGAACCGCTAATGGCAGAGGGATTTTTTTCAGAGCATCCCATGAAAAAGGCAGCAACAAATGATATAGGGAGAAAGCTGGGCCAAAGCTCCTTTTTTTACAGCTATCTAGCTAAGGTTGAAATCTAGGTTTGATGGGAAAAGCTAAATCAAGTATGTGGGCAGAGCTCTGAAGGCTTAGTGGTTGATCCAAGTCATCCTGCTCTCAGTTGCAGTTCACCACCCCAGGTGGGTGTTGCCCTCCCACCTTAACTATGGGTAAGATTCTTGATCGTGTAAACAGCCTGGAATGTTAAAAATAGCTACAGCAATACCTGATAATTTCTGTGAGTTGACACTACGTTTTAGACCCAGTTGGAGAATTGGATCTGAAGAATACACATTCTACTTCCCCACTTCTGGGGAAGCGTTGTCAACCATTTCCTGTCAGGTCTCGTCTTCCATTTGCATCAACCTTCTACCAAAAGAGAATTGTAGCTTGCCCTGTTTGGGCACAGGGATTAATGGAGTGTTTCAAGGTCTATTTATTTATTTAGAATTTTTGAATTGGATACCAAAATTTCTAGCTAATTACCTCAATAAGGAGAGACTGCACCTTAACTGCGTCTTCTTTAGTCTGCAAAATGGCACTGGCTGTGTTGATCTTGGCAAAGACATGATTGCAAAATTGCTGTGACATTTGTGTGTTATCGACCAATGTGGAGAAAGAGCCATTAGCTACCATGAGCCTTTGATATTTTTGGAATAATTAGCACACGAATGCATCATTAGGAGAATATCACAGAATTTGTACTGTTGTAAGTCAGTACAGTGCAGTAAAGAAGTGGTGTCTTTGTCAGTTTTATTTAGGGATTTACATCACCTATCCTATCATTCTCTGCTTTCTATACGTACAGTCACACTGTAAAAGCTATATAGTTTTATAGTCTTCTTCAAGAATCAAGATTGCTAGAATAAAGCTCAGCAGTTTCAGTTACTTCCCTCCAGCTGCTCCAAAACACCGTAAACTGAAAAGGGATATCTGTAAAATCCAGAAGAATAACCTCCAGGATAACCTCTTGTTCTAGTTTGTTAACTGCCAGAATGCAATATACCAGAAACAGAATGACGTTTAAAAGGGGGAATTTAATAAGTTGCTAGTTTACAGTTTTAAGGTTGAGAAAATGTCCCAGTTAAAGCAAGTCTATAGAAATGTCCAATCTAAGGCATCCGTGGAAAGATACCTTGGTTCAAGAAGGCCAGTGAAGTTCAGGGTTTCTCTCAAGTGGAAGGGCACACAGTAAACACAGTCAGAGTTTCTCTCTCATCTGGAAAGGCACATGGTGAACATGGTCAGGGTTCCTCTCTCAGCTGGAAGAACACATAGTGGACATGGCACCATCTGCCAGCTTTCTCTCCTTGCTTCCTGTTTCATGAAGTTCCCCGGGAGACATTTTCCTTCATCTCCAAAGTTCGGTGACTGGTGGACTCTGCTTCTCGTGGCTATGTCATTTTCTGCTCTCTGAATCTCATTCATTCTCCAAAATGTTTCATCTTTTATAGGACTCCAGAAACTTATCAAGACCCACCCAAATGGGTGGAGACATGTCATCACCTAATCCAGTTTAACAACCACTCTTGATCAAATCACATCTCCAGGGAGATGATCTAATTACAGTTTCTAACATACAGTATTGAATAGAGATTATACTGCCTTTATGAAACGGGATTTAGATTAAAACATGGCTTTTCTAGGGGACATGCATCCTTTCAAACCAGCACACCTCTCAACTCTGAAATCTCTCAGCCACTGAAACTTTATTTTGTCTCATTTCTCTCTTCCCTCTTTTGGTCAAGAAGGCTTTCTCTGTGCCATGATGCTGGGTCCTGGCTCATCCTGGGGGTTCTGTTCCACCTTGCCAGGGGGCTTTACACCCCTGGGAGTCACGTCCCACGTCGGAGGGTGTGGGGCACTGACTTCACTTTTTTTTTTTTAATTAAAAAAAAAATTAACACAACATTTAGAAATCATTCCATTCTACATATGCAATCAGTAATTCTTAATATCATCACATAGATGTATGATCATCATTTCTTAGTACATTTGCATCGATTTAGGAAAGGAACTAGCAAAACAACAGAAAAAGATATAGAATGATAATATAGAGAAAAAAATAAAAAATAAAAAAATATATATAAAAAAGGAAAAAGAAAAAAAAAACAAAAAACCCAAACAAACAAACAAACAAAAAACTATAGCTCAGATGCAGCTTCATTCAGTGTTTTAACATAATTACATTACAATTAGGTAGTATTGTGCTGTCCATTTTTGAGTTTTTGTATCTAGTCCTGTTGCACAGTCTGTATCCCTTCAGCTCCAATTACCCATTATCTTACCCTGTTTCTAACTCCTGCTGGTCTCTGGTACCAATGACATATTGCAAGTTTATTCTCGAATGTCGGTTCACATCAGTGGGACCATACAGTATTTGTCTTTTAGTTTTTGGCTAGACTCACTCAGCATAATGTTCTCTAGGTCCATCCATGTTATTACATGCTTCGTAAGTTTATCCTGTCTTGAAGCTGCATAATATTCCATCATATGTATATACCACAGTTTGTTTAGCCACTCGTCTGTTGATGGACATTTTGGCTGTTTCCATCTCTTTGCAATTGTAAATATTGCTGCTATAAACATTGGTGTGCAAATGTCCGTTTGTGTCTTTGCCCTTAAGTCCTTTGAGTAGATGCCTAGCAATGGTATTGCTGGGTCGTATGGCAATTCTATATTCAGTTTTTTGAGGAACCGCCAAACTGCCTTCCACAGTGGTTGCACCATTTGACATTCCCACAAACAGTGGATAAGTGTGCCTCTTTCTCCGCATCCTCTCCAGCACTTGTCATTTTCTGTTTTGTTGATAATGGCCATTCTGGTGGGTGTGAGATGATATCTCATTGTGGTTTTGATTTGCATTTCTCTAATGGCCAGGGACATGGAGCATCTCTTCATGTGCCTTTTGGCCATTTGTATTTCCTCTTCTGAGAGGTGTCTGTTCAAGTCTTTTTCCCATTTTGTAATTGGCTTGGCTGTCTTTTTGTTGTTGAGTTGAACAATCTCTTTATAAATTCTGGATACTAGACCTTTATCTGATATGTCGTTTCCAAGTATTGTCTCCCATTGTGTAGGCTGTCTTTCTACTTTCTTGATGAAGTTCTTTGATGCACAAAAGTATTTAATTTTGAGGAGCTCCCATTTATTTATTTCTTTTTCAGTGTTCTTGCTTTAGGTTTAAGGTCCATAAAACCGCCTCCAATTGTAAGTTTCATAAGATATCTCCCTACATTTTCCTCTAACTGTTTTATGGTCTTAGACCTAATGTTTAGATCTTTGATCCACTTTGAGTTAACTTTTGTATAGGGTGTGAGATACAGGTCCTCTTTCATTCTTTTGCATATGGATATCCAGTTCTCTAGGCACCATTTATTGAAGAGACTGTTCTGTCCCAGGTGAGTTGGCTTGACTGCCTTATCAAAGATCAAATGTCCATAGATGAGAGGGTCTATATCTGAGCACTCTATTCGATTCCATTGGTCGATATATCTATCTTTATGCCAGTACCATGCTGTTTTGACCACTGTGGCTTCATAATATGCCTTAAAGTCAGGCAACGTGAGACCTCCAGCTTCGTTGTTTTTCCTCAAGATACTTTTAGCAATTCGGGGCACCCCTGCCCTTCCAGATAAATTTGCTTATTGGTTTTTCTATTTCTGAAAAGTAAGTTGTTGGGATTTTGATTGGTATTGCGTTGAATCTGAAAATCAATTTAGGTAGAATTGACATCTTAACTATATTTAGTCTTCCAATCCATGAACACGGTATGCCCTTCCATCTATTTAGGTCTTCTGTGATTTCTTTTAACAGTTTTTTGTAGTTTTCTTTGTATGGGTTTTTTGTCTCTTTAGTTAAATTTATTCCTAGGTATTTTATTCTTTTAGTTGCAATTGTAAATGGAATTCGTTTCTTGATTTCCCCCTCAGCTTGTTCATTGCTCGTGTATAGAAATGCTACAGATTTTTGAATGTTGATCTTGTAACCTGCTACTTTGCTGTACTCGTTTATTAGCTCTAGTAGTTTTGTTGTGGATTTTTCCGGCTTTTTGATGTATAGTATCATATCGTCTGCAAACAGTGATAGTTTTACTTCTTCCTTTCCAATTTTGATGCCTTGTATTTCTTTTTCTTGTCTAATTGCTCTGGCTAGAACCTCCAACACGATGTTGAATAATAGTGGTGATAATGGACATCCTTGTCTTGTTCCTGATCTTAGGGGGAAAGTTTTCAATTGTTCCCCATTGAGGATGATATTAGCTGTGGGTTTTTCATATATTCCCTCTATCATTTTAAGGAAGTTCCCTTGTATTCCTATCTTTTGAAGTGTTTTCAACAGGAAAGGATGTTGAATCTTGTCAAATGCCTTCTCTGCATCAATTGAGATGATCATGTGATTTTTCTGCTTTGATTTGTTGATATGGTGTATTACATTAATTGATTTTTTTATGTTGAACCATCCTTGCATACCTGGGATGAATCCTACTTGGTCATGATGTATAATTCTTTTAATGTGTTGCTGGATTCGATTTGCTAGAATTTTATTGAGGATTTTTGCATCTATATTCATTAGAGAGATTGGTCTGTAGTTTTCTTTTTTTGTAATATCTTTGCCTGGTTTTGGTATGAGGGTGATGTTGGCTTCATAGAAGGAATTAGGTAGCTTTCCCTCCACTTCGATTTTTTGGAAGAGTTTGAGGAGAGTTGGTACTAATTCTTTCTGGAATGTTTGGTAGAATTCACATGTGAAGCCGTCTCATCCTGGACTTTTCTTTTTGGGAAGCTTTTGAATGACTGATTCAATTTCTTTACTTGTGATTGGTTTGTTGAGGTCATCTATTTCTTCTTGAGTCAAAGTTGGTTGTTCACGCCTTTCCAGGAACCCGTCCATTTCATCTAAATTGTTGTATTTATTAGCGTAAAGTTGTTCATAGTATCCTGTTATTACCTCCTTTTTTTCTGTGAGGTCAGTGGTTATGTCTCCTCTTCCATTTCTGATCTTATTTATTTGCGTCCTCTCTCTTCTTCTTTTTGTCAGTCTTGCTAAGGGCCCATCAATCTTATTGATTTTCTCATAGAACCAACTTCTGGTCTTATTGATTTTCTCTATTGTTTTCATGTTTTCAATTTCATTTATTTCTGCTCTAATCTTTGTTATTTCTTTCCTTTTGCTTGCTTTGGGATTAGTTTGCTGTTCTTTCTCCAGTTCTTCCAAGTGGACAGTTAATTCCTGCATTTTTGCCTTTTCTTCTTTTCTGATATAGGCATTTAGGGCAATAAATTTCCCTCTTAGCACTGCCTTTGCTGCGTCCCATAGGTTTTGATATGTTGTGTTTTCATTTTCATTCACCTCGAGATATTTACTAATTTCTCTTGGAATTTCTTCCTTGACCCACTCGTTGTTTAAGAGTGTGTTGTTGAGCCTCCACATATTTGTGAATTTTCTGGCACTCCGCCTATTATTGATTTCCAACTTCATTCCTTTATGATCCGAGAAAGTGTTGTGTATGATTTCAATCTTTTTAAATTTGTTAAGACTTGCTTTGTGACCCAGCATATGGTCTATCCTTGAGAATGATCCATGAGCACTTGAGAAAAAGGTGTATCCTGCTGTTGTGGGATGTAATGTCCTATAAATGTCTGTTAAGTCTAGCTCCTTTATAGTAATATTCAGATTCTCTATTTCTTTATTGATCCTCTGTCTAGATGTTCTGTCCATTGATGAGAGTGGTGAATTGAAGTCTCCAACTATTATGGTATATGTGTCTATTTCCCTTTTCAGTGATTGCAGTGTATTCCTCATGTATTTTGGGGCATTCTGATTTGGTGCATAAATATTTATGATTGTTATGTCTTCTTGTTTAATTGTTCCTTTTATTAGTATATAGTGTCCTTCTTTGTCTCTTTTAACTGTTTTACATTTGAAGTCTAATTTGTTGGATATTAGTATAGCTACTCCTGCTCTTTTCTGGTTGTTATTTGCATGAAATATCTTTTCCCAACCTTTCACTTTCAACCTATGTTTATCTTTGGGTCTAAGATGTGTTTCCTGTAGACAGCATATAGAAGGATCCTGTTTTTTAATCCATTCTGCCAGTCTGTGTCTTTTGATTGGGGAATTCAGTCCATTGACATTTAGTCAATGGCATCCCACTGTCTTCTAGCTTCCATGGTTTCTGCTGAGAAATCTACACATAGTCTTATTGGGTTTCCCTTGTACGTGATGTATTGTTTTTCTCTTGTTGCTTTCAAGATCCTCTCTTTCTCTTTGACCTCTGACATTCTAACTCGTAAGCGTCTTAGAGAATGCCTATTTGGGTCTATTCTCTTTGGGGTGCGCTACACTTCTTGGATCTGTAATTTTAGGTCTTTCATAAGAGTTGGGAAATTTTCAGTGATTATTTCTTCCATTAGTTTTTCTCCTCCTTTTCCCTTCTTTTCTCCTTCTGGGACACCCACAACACGTATATTTGTGCGCTTCATATTATCATTCAGTTCCCTGATCCCCTGCTCAAATTTTTCCATTCTTTCCCTATAGTTTCTGTTTCTTTTTGGAATTCAGATGTTCCATCCTCCAGTTCACTAATTCTAGCCTCTGTCTCTTTAAATCTACCATTGTAGGTATCCATTGTTTTTTCCATCTTTTCTACTTTGTCCTTCAATCCCATAAGTTCTGTGATTTGTTTTTTCAGACTTTCTATTTCTTCTTTTTGTTCAGCCCATGTCTTCTTCATGTCCTCCCTCAATTTATTGATTTGGTTTTTGAAGAGGTTTTCCATTTCTGTTCGTATATTCAGAATTAGTTGTCTCAGCTCCTGTATCTCATTTGAACTTTTGGTTTGTTCCTTTGACTGAGCCATATCTTCAGTTTTCCTGGCGTGATCTGTTATTTTTTGCTGGCGTCTGGGCATTTAATCAGATTTCCCTGGGTGTGGGACCCAGCAGGTTGAAAGATTTTCCTGTGAAATCTCTGGGCTCTGTTTTTCTTATCCTGCCCAGTATGTGGCGCTCGTCTGTCTGCGGGTCCCACCAGTAAAAGATGCTGTGGCTCCTTTAACTTTGGAAGACTCTCGCTGTAGGGAAGGGTCGCCAGCCGAAGCGGCCCGGGGGAGTGCCAATCCAAATCCCCCAGCCGGCCCGGGAATCCGCGTGTTGGGGGAGGCGCCGGCCGCGGCGGCTTCGGTGTGCCGCTCCAAATCTCCCAGCCGACCTGGGAATCTGCACGTTGGGGTGGGGGCGCCGGCCTCCGCGGCTTGAGGCAACCGCCTGTCCAAATCTCCCACAGCCAGCCCAGGAAGGAGGGAGGGAGGGTCTCCGGCCACCAGCCGCCACGGCCCGGGGAAGCACGTGCCCCTCGGGAATCTCACCGCAGAGGATTCTCCCCGCTGGTTCAGCCGTTCCAGAATGGGGCACGCTGTCTTTTTGGTCTCTGTCGTGGCTCCGGGAACTGTTCTGTACCGTTTCTGTTTCTTTAGTAGCTGTTCTGGAGGAGGAACTAAGACCCGTGCGTCTTACTAAGCCGCCATCTTCTCCGGAAGTTGTGACTTCACTTTTTGAGCTGGCTTAGAGAGAGAGGCCACATCTGAGCAACAAAAGAGGCTCTCTAGGGATGACTCTTAGACATAATTATCAGTAGGCTTAGCTTCTCCTTTGCAGAAATAAGCTTTAACCTTATATGCTTGTTTCTTTCAAAACATTTGTTGCGAGATAATGCATAAAAAGGCATATAAACAATACATATTGTTTAAAAAATAAAATGTACTCAACTTCCAGCTTAAGACCTAGAACATTCTTGGCTGCCTGGAAGCTCCTTGTAAAAATCTCCATTTGTCCTTCCCATACACACACAATACAAGATATGGTAAACATTATTCTGAATTTTTTATAATAATTTCCATATTTTTATTTGTGGTTCTGTCATCTATTTATGTATTCCTAAATAATATATTGTTTAGTTTTACCTGTTTTTGCCCTTGTTATACATGGATCATACTTACGTATTCTTTTGTAACTTCTTTCTTCTGACATTGTATTCAAGATTCCCATCCATGGTTTGGCATGTAACTACATTTCATTTGTTTTTACTACTGCATTTCATTGTAAGACTATACCGCAATATATTTATCCATTCTTTTTACTCATTTGTATTGTTTTCATTTTTATTTGTACAAACAATGCTTCTGTGAGCATACTGCTATGTCAGTGTAGGCTCCACGTGGGCAGGGGTTTTGTTTGTTCTCTCCTGTATCCCTAAGGTCTAGGCCAGAGTTGGCACAGAGTAGTGGTGCTCAATAGACATTTGAGGAATGAATGAGTTCTTGGATGTGTGTCCCGGTACACTTGTGCAGGAGTTGCTAAACGGTAGTGGTTTCCAAAATCCAGTCCAGAGATTCCCCAAGGGTCCCTGAGACCCTTTGTGGAGTCTTCGAAGACAAACATATTTCCATAATGTTTTTTATCACTGTCATTTTTCATGAGTTTAAATATTTTCCAAATGTATAATGACATCATTGTTCTGACAGCTAAGGTACACCTGCATATTTTTGCATTTTAGAAATGTCTCTGTATTCATTTCTGATCTGGTAAATACTGATAGATATAACTCACATGAACAAAAACTCTTTGAGTCCTCAATAATTTTTGATGTCAAGAAGATCTAAGACCAAAAACGTGAGAACTGCTGCACTAAAGAACAGGTTTTATGTGGTGATGCTAAGTTGCTTCCTGAAGCATTTGTACCACCTTCCACCCCCGTGTGCGTGGCTGAGAGCGAGCCTTGCCACATGCCTTGGCGAAGAGGAGGCCTGGACCGTTTCCTAGTGGCCAGTTGGCCAGCTGCTACGTGCTGTCTTGCTACGTGTTGTTTGCCTTTTCTTATTACTAATTAATTCCACATTTTCTCATGTTTTTTCTGTGAAATACTTATTCATGCCTTTTGCCCTTTTTTTTCTGTTGGATTGTGTCTTTTTTCATTGAATCATATGATTTTGTCATATGTTCCGGATACCAGTCCTTTGTCAGACGTGTGTATGTCCTCTCCCAGTGTGTGGAAATTGGGTTGACGTTGTTGATCAATCCTGGGGAAAAATTGCCATCTTTTCAGTATTGAGTCTTCCTAGCCAAGAATATTGTGTATCTCTTCATTTATTTGGTTTTCATTAATAATTTTGATAATTATTTAATTAAGTTTAATGAAACTTTCATTTTCTCCATAAAGGCCTTCACAGCTTGTGTTCGATTTCTTTCTAGGAATTTTTTATTTTTTAGTGCTTTGGCAAAGTGTTGTTTAAATGATTACAGGGTTGTATTATGATCGTTACTAATTATAAAAGTATTGTTGCTGTGCCTTGATTTTGGACCCAGCAACCACGCTAGGCTTATTGGCTCTAATGATGTATCTAGATATCCTTTTGCGTTTTGTGTGTAGGTAATCATATCTGGAGATACTGGCAGTTTTCTTCCTTTATTATCCTTATACTGTTATAAAAATTTGTTTTTCTTATATTTCTGCATTGAGCCCATTCGTTTTAAATTAGGGCTTTTAATCTAGGGCTTTAAATAAAGCACGTGCTTGGACCTGTAGTAAGTACAATGCTGAAAAAGCAACTATAGTGAGAAGCTTTGTTTCAGCCCTGATTTAAAAGGAATGGGCTAAAAATTCCACCATTCAGTATCTGCCTCATATATGGCTTTTGTCAGATTAAGGAGGTGCTTTCCTATTTTTAGGCTGCTAATATTATTATAAATGAATGTTGAATTTTATTGGATGATTTTTCTGCATCTAGTCTGATGATTATTTTCTCCTTAAATCTGTTAATGTATTAAATTATAGTAGTTGTCTTACTATTAAACCAATTTTTAGTTCGTTGGATAAATCCAACTAGTTCATGATGCATATGTGTGTGTGTGTGTGTTTGAACACATTGCTGGACTCAGTTTGCTAATATTTTGTTTAGGATTTTTACACCTATATTTGTGAGGGAATCTGCAGTACTCCTTTCATACACTGTTCTTTTCTGGTTTTGGTATCAAAGTTTTACTAGCTTCACGAAATGAGTTTCTCAGGGCTCTGAAAGTTTAAGGTTGGAACTAGTCTTCAGAGCCATTTGGTCATTAAGGCAAAGTGTTAACTACTGATTTAATTTTGTTATAGGAGCATTACGATTTCACATTTATTCAAGACAGTTTTGATAAATTGAATAAATTTTTCTAGGGATTTAACCATTTCATCCTCGTTTTAATGTTTTTTTAAAATATGAAGTTGTCCATTCAACCCTTGTATCTTTTCAGTCTCCACAGCATCTGTACTTATACTCCTTTTTCATTTCTATAAGTTTATTTTTGCCTTCTTATTTTTTCTTGATTAATCCTTCCAGAGGTTTGAATATTTGATGCATTAATTATTTTTAAAGTATATTTTAAAAATTTCCTAATGCCAGGGTGGGGCTTGTGTTAATCTTTATTTCTAATTTAACTTCATTTTGCCCAGAGTATATAAACTGAACAATTTGTTTTCAAAAATTGAGATTAGATTTATGAAGTATAATGTCATTTTCACAAATGTTCTGGGTGTACATTAAAAAACATGTATTCACCAATTATTGATTATAGTGGTTTTGGGGGGGTTTTGTTTGTTTTTTCCTTAATTTTTTCCATTATTTATTTTATTTTATTGTGAAAAAATAACATATATACTAAAAAGAAATAAATTTCAAAGTGCACCACAACAATTAGTTACAGAACAGATTTCAAAGTTTGGTATGGATTACAGTTCCACAAATTTAGGTTTTCTCTTCTAGCTGCTTCAAGACACTGGAGACTGAAAGAAATATCAATATAATGATTCAGCAGTCATACACATTTGTTAAATCCTATCTTCTCTGTTATAACGCCACCTTCTCCTTTGATCTTTTTCCCAACCTTTATTTGAGCTATGCCCATTCTAACTTTTTCTTGTTGGAAAGGGCTGTCGGTAATTTGGGATAAGGGGATATAGAACTAGTCGATGTTCTGGAGAGAACCCTCTGGGTTTCAGGACTTATCTGGCCTAGGAACACATCTTGAGGTTATAGATTTCTGGAAAGTAATCATAGTGCATGAAACTTTGTAGAATTTCAGATAGAGCCCTAGGTATTCTTTAGGGTGGACAGGGATGGTTTTGGTCGGGGTCTGGCAAACAATGACAAATGGCAGTACCTGTATATATGGTACCTAGCTGAAGCTCGCCTTAGAGTAGCCGTCAGAGTAGCCTCTCACCTACATTTGAACTCTCTCAGCCTTATATAATCTTACAACTATTTTCCCCCCTTTTGGTCAGGATGGAATTGTTGATTCCACGGTACCAGGCTCATCCCTGGGAGTCATCTCCCACATTGCCATCACACCTGGATTTCATGTCCCACATAAGGGGAAGGTAATGACTTTCCTTGCCAAGTTGGGCTTAGAGAGAGAGAGGCAGCATCTAAGGAAGTAACTCTTAGGCACACTTATAGGTAGGCTAAGCTGCTCCACTACGTAAATAAGCTTCACAAGAGTAAGCCTCAAAGTCAAGAACTTGGCTTCTTGACTTGGGGGTTCCCTAATATTTGAGACAGTGTGAGAGGTTTTCCTGGTGGTAACATTTAATAGTTCCATATTTTTTCTCCCATCCCTCAAGGGACTTTGCCAATGCTTTTAAATTATCTGCTGAACATGCTCTGGGATGTATCCAGGCTTTACATTAAGCTGTACAGGTTTACAAACCCTTGTTTCCATTCTGGGCTCCCTGTGTTTGGGTTGTTTAAATGAGCTCTCCAGACTGAGGTAGATTATATGTTACAGCTAATTTGGAATCCAGACAAAATAAACCTCTCTTTCTTTGGTCTCATAGTGTAGGTGAAGTTCTAAAATACAATGTCCTCCTTATCCCTGTTTTCTGATTTACCTTAGTCCTGACCCAATCACCTTCCTTCTTATCTCTAATTGAAGCCTGATCTCTTTTTTCAACTTCTTTAAAGGTTGTATGTGGCAATGCTGACCTTCTGAACTGCAGAACTTCTACGCTGAGTCTTAGGTGTTACCCAGGTACCTGAAGTTCTAGGGAAATACCAGGTTATACATTTACAGCACAGCCTCTCAGAATATAGAAATAACCTTTACAGCTAGACTACGTATGTCTGCTGTAAGAGCTTACAATCTAGGCCCCAATTTTCTTACAAGTATTTTCTAAATGAAATCATACAGTATTTACTCTTTTGTTTCTGGCTTATTTTTCATGACATAATGTTCCACAGGTTCATTCACAACATTGCATGCCTCGCAACTTCATTCCCTTCGGTAGCAACACAATATTCAATGATATGTATATACTACAGTCTGCCATTCTACTTCTCAGTGTATGCTCAGCCACCTCCATCCACTGGGCGTTATATATAATGTCCATATCCTCACTTAGTGGTAGAATCATCAGCACTCTCAATTTTAGACAATTTTCATTGCTCTAAAGAGAAAAATAACCGATAAATATACCTTTGCCAAATAGAAAATCCAAGCCACCCCTTACCTCTTGTCTTCCTCCCTGCCCAGTTAGTATTATTTTTAATTTGTTTTATACATAACAACATACAAACATAAACATTGTTACCATATGCTCATATTGATATGAGCATATGGTAACAATGTTTATATAGTATATAATCAATAACCCATATCATCACATAGTTGTATATTCATCACCATGATCCCCTCTCAGAACATTTGCATCAATCCAGAAAAAGAAATAAAAAGAAAAAAGAAAAACAAATCGTATATACCATATGCCCTCCCCCTCCCCCTCACCAATCACCAGCATTTCAATCTACTAAATTTATTTTAACATTGTCCTCCTATTATTTATTTATTTTTAATCCGTATGTTTTATTCTTCTGTCCATACTGTAGATAAAAGGAGCATCAGACACAAGGTTTTCACAACCACATGGTCACATTGTAAAAGCTTTATTATTATTACAATTCTTCAAGAAACATGGCTACTGGAACACATGGTACTGGAACAGCTCTACAGTTTCAGGCAGTCCCCTCGTCTCTCCATTACATCTTAACTAAAAAAGTGGTATCTATGTAATGCGTAAGAATAACTCCAGGATAACCTCTCGGACTCTGTTTGGAATCTCTCAGCCATTGACATTTTATTTTGTCTCATTTTGCTTTCCCCCTTTTGGTTGAGGTTTTCTCAATCCTTGAAACTGAGTCCCAGCTCATTACAGGATGTCTGTCCACTTTGGCAGAAGGTCCACACCCCTGGGAATCATGTCCTATAGACAGGGGGAGGGTGGTGAGTTTGCTTGTCATGCTGGTTGAGAGAGAGAGCCACACCTGAGCAACAAAAGAGGTTCTCTGGGGGTGACTGTTAGGCCTAATTTTAAGTAGGCGTAGCCTATACTTTGTGGGGTTAAGTTTCATATGAGCAAACCCCAAAATGGGCTCGGCCTATAGCTTTGGTTGTCCTCTGCTTGTGAGAATATCAAGAATTCTCCACTTGGGGAAATTGAGTTTTCCCCCTTTCTTGCCATTCCCCCAAGGGGGCTTTGCAACTACTTTTTTATTCACTGTTCAAATCATCTGGGATTTTATCACGGCATCAATCTGGATAAACTACAAAATCTCACATCCTACTCAAGGTTCATGTACTTACGGTGTTCAGTTAAGCTGTCCACATAAGTTATATTAGGAAATGCACTAGTCAAATATAAATTTTGTACCAAATAAACATTTTTCGCTCTAATCTCCACATAAGTTAAAGTTTTAAATATGAATTACCATCTATTTCCAAACCCTCAGTACTGACATTCCTTTGTTCTTCCTCATGCAAAAACGTTTTAAAATTTGTATATTTAGTCACTATTATTGTACACTTAAGGCATTTCTAGATTATACCATCTCACTCTTTTATCATCTATCTTTCCTTCTGATTTCATTTGTGCCCCACCCTCCTCCCTACATTCTCACATTCAGCTTCATTCAGTGTTCTATTATGTATTACAGTTAGGTAGTATTGTGGTATCCATTTTTGAATTTTTACAATTAGTCTGTTGCACAATCTGTATCTCTTCAGCTCCAATTACCCAGTATTACCCTATTTCTATCTCCTGATGGTCTCTGTTCTTTACTGAAATTATCCAAGTTCATTCATTAATGTTAGTTCATATCAGTGAGACCATACAGTATTTGTCATTTCGTTTCTGGCAAATCTCATCAGCATAATGTCTCAAGGTCCATCCATGTTGTTACATACTTCATAACTTTATTCTGTCTTATAGCTGCATAATATTCCATCATATGTATATACCACAGTTGTTTAGCCACTCGTCTGTTGATGGACATTTTGGCTGTTTCCATCTCTTTGCAATTGTAAATATTGCTGCTATAAACATTGGTGTGCGAATGTCCATTTGTGTCCTTGCTTGTCCTTGAGTAGATACCTAGCAATGGTATTGCCAGGTCATCTGGTAATTCTATACTTAGCTTCTGAGGAACCGCCAAACTGCCTTCAACAGTGGATAAGTGTACCTCTTTTTCCACATCCTCTCCAGTACTTGTCATTTTCTTTTTTATTGATAATGACCATTCTGGTGGGTGTGAGATGATTTCTCATTGTGTTTTTGATTTGCATTTCCCTATAGGGAAGTGAGCATCTTTTCATGTGCCTTTTGGCCACTTGGCATTTCCTCTTCTGAGAATGTATGTTCATGTCTTTAGCCCATTTGTAATTGGGTTGTCTGTCTTTTGTTGTTGAGTTGATCTCCTTGTATATTCGGACACTAAACCCTTGTCTGATACTTGGTTTCCAAATATTGTCTCCCATTGTGTAGTGTCTTTTTACTTTCTTGACGAAATTCTTTGATGCACAAAAGTGTTCAATTTTGAGGAGTTCCATTTATTTTTTTGTTCTTCATGCTGTGCTTTGGTTGTAAGTCTAGGAAACTTCCTCCTATTATAGGATTTATAAGATATTCCTACTTTTCTTCTAAAAGTTTTATGGTCTTAGCTCTAATTTAGGTCTTTGATCATTTTGAGTTAATTTTTGTAAAGGGTGTGAGATATGGATCTCTTTCATGTTTTGCATGTGGATATCCAATTTATTGAAGAGACTGTTCTGTCCCAGGGCATTGGCTTGACTACCTTATCAAGATCCATTGTCCATAGATGAGAGGGTTCATATCTGAAATTCTATTTGAATTCCATGGTCAGATATCTATCTTTATGCCAGAACATGCTGTTTTGACACTGTAATTCATAATACGCCTTAAGTCAGGTAGTGTGAGATTTCCAACTTGTTTTTTCTTTCTCAGGATTTTTAGTATTTGGGGCACCCTGCCCCTCCAGATAATTTGGTTATTGGTTTTTCTATTTCTGAAAAGTAATTTTTGGGATTTAATTGGTATTGCATTGAATCTATAAATCAATTTAGGTAGAATTGACATCTTAACTATAGTTAGTCTTCCAATCCATGAACATAGTATGCCCTTCCATTTACAAAGGTCTTACTGTGATTTCTTTTAGCAATTTCTGGTAGTATTCTTTGTATAGGTCTTTTGTAACCTTAGTTAAATTTATTCCTAAATATTTTATGCTTTTGGGTGCAGTTGTAAATGGAATTTTCTTGATTTCCCTCTCAGATTGCTCATTACTGGTATATAGAAACACTAGAGATTTTTCAGTGTTGATCTTGTAACCTGCCACTTTGCTGTACTCATTTATTAGCTCTAGTAGTTTTGCTGTGGATTTTTTGGGTTTTTCAGCATATAGTTCATCTGCAAACAGTGAAAGTTTTACTTCTTCCTTTCCAATTTTGATGCCTTATATTTCTTTTTCTTGTCTAATTTTTCTGGCTAGAACTTCCAACACAATGTTGAATAATAGTGGTGATAATGGACATCCTTGTCTTGTTCAGTCTTTCACCATTGAGGATAATGTTAGCTGTGGGTTTTTCATATATTCCATTTATCATGTTGAGGAAGTTCCCTTCTATTCCTATCTTTGAAGTTTTTCAACAGGAAAGGGTGTTGAATTTGGTCAGATGCCTTTTCTGCATCTATTGAGATGATCATGTGGTTTTTCTGCTTTTATTTGTTGATATAGTGTATTATATTAATTGATTTTCTTATGTTGAACCATCCTTGCATACCTGGGATGAATCCTACTTGGTCATGGTGTATAATTCTTTTAATGTGCTGCTGGATGCGATTTGCAAGAATTTTCTTCAAGATTTTGCATCTATATTCATTAGAGAGATTGGTCTGTAATTTTCTTGTAGTATCTTTGTCTGGCTTTGATATCAGGGTGATGTTGGCTTCATGGAATGAGTTAGGTAGCCTTCCCTCCACTTCAATTATTTTGAAGAATTTGAGCAGGATTGGTACTAATTCTTTCTTGAATGTTTGGTCGAATTCACATGTGAAGCCATCTGGTCCTGGACTTTTCTGTTTTGGAAGCATCTCAATGACTTATTCAATTTCTTTACCTGTGATTGGTTTGTTGAGGTCATCTATTTCTTTTCGAGACAATGTTGATTGTTCATTCTTTGTAGGAAGTTGTCCATTTCATCTATGTTGTCAAGTTTATTAGCATAAAGTTGTTCATAGTATCCTCTCATTACCTCCTTTATTTCTGCGGGGTTGGTAGTTATGTCTCCTCTTTCATTTCTGGTTTTATTTATTTGCATCCTTTTCTTCTTCTTTTTGTCAACCTTGCTAAAGGTCCACCAATTTTATTGATTTTCTCATAGAACCAACTTCTGGTTTTGTTGATTTTCTTGCTTGTTTTCATGTTCTCAGTTTCATTTATTTCTCCTTTAATCTTCATTATTTCTTTCCTTTTGCTTGCTTTGGGGTTACTTTGCTGTTCTTTCTCTAGTTCTTCCAAGTGAACAGTTAATTCCCCAATTTTTGCTCTTTCTTCTTTTTTGATATAGGCCTTTAGGACAATAAATTTCCCTCTTAGCACTGCCTTTGCAGCATCCCATATATTTTGATATGTTGTATTTTCATTTTCATTTGCCTCGAGATATTCACTGATTTCTCTTGTAATTTCTTCCTTGACCCACTGGCTGCTTAGAGTGTGTTGTTGAGCCTTCATATATTTGTGAATTTTCTGGCCCTCTGCCTGTTATTTATTTCCAATTTCATTCCTTTATGATCTGAGAAAGTGTTTTGCATGATTTCAATCTTTTTAAATTTACTGAGACTTGCTTTGTAACCCAGCATATCATCTATCCTTGAGAATGATCCATGAGCACTTGAGAAAAGTATCCAGCTGTTGTGGGGTGTAATGTTCTATAATGTCCTAAGTCTAGTTCATTTATCACTATTATTCAAATTCTTTGTTTCTTTATTGATCCTCTGTCTAGATGTTCTGTCCATTGATGAGAGTGGGGAATTGAATTCTCCAACTATTAGGTAGATGTGTCTATTTCTTTTTTCCATGTTTTCAGTGTTTGCCTCATGTATTTTGGAGCACTCTGGCTCAGAGCGTAAATGTTTATGATTGTTATCTCTTCTTGTTGAATTGTTCCTTTTATTAATACATATCGTCCTTTTTTTGTCTCTTTTAATTGTTTTACATGTGAAGTCTAATTTGTTGGATATTAGCATAATTACTCCTGCTCTTTTCTGATTGTTTGTATGAACTATCTTCTCCCAACTTTTCACATTCAACCTATGTTTATCTTTGGGTCTAAAATGCATCTCCTGTAGACAGCATATAGATGGGTCCTGTTTTTCTAATCTATTCTGCCAGTCTGTGTCTTTTGTTTGGGGAGTTTAATCCATTAACATTTAGTGCTATTACTGTAAGGGCAGTACTTTTTGCTACCATTTTGCCTTTTGGATTTTATATGTCAATACTAATTTTTCTTCTTTTCACCTTTACTTATAGTCTTCATTTCTACACTCTTTGCCACAGCTCTCTCTGCTGTCTTTTCCTATCTATCTCCTGTGCTCCCTTTAGTATTTCTTGCAGAGCTGGTCTCTTGGTCACAAGTTTTCTCAGTGATTTTTTTGGTCTGAAAATGTTTTAATTTCCCCCTCATTTCTGAATGACAATTTTGCAGGATATAGAGTTCTTGGTTGGCAGTTTTTTCTCTTTGAGAATCTTAAATATATCATACCACTGTCTTCTTGCCTCCATGGTTTCTGCTAAGAAATCTAAGGTAGTGTTATTGGGCTTCCATGGATGTGATGGATTGCTTTTCTCTTGCTGCTTTCAAGATTCTCTTTCTCTTTGATATCTGGCACTCTGATCAGTAAGTGTCTTGGCTTATGTCTCTTTCGATCTATTCTGTTTGGGGTATGCTGCACTTCTTGGATCTGTAATTTTAAGTCTTTCATAAGAGTTGGGAAATTTTCAGTGATAATTTCCTCCATTAGTCTTTCTCCTCCTTTTCCCTTCTCTTCTCCTTCTGGGACACCCACAGCATGTATATTCGTGCACTTCATGTTGACATTCAATTCCCTGAGTCCCTGCTCATATTTTTCCATTCTTTTCCCTTTATTTTTTTTTCCTTGTCAGATTTCAGAAGTCCCGTTCTCCACTTCACTAATCCTATCTTCTGCATCTTGAACTCTAACATTGTAGGTTTCCATTGTTTTTTCCACCTCTTCTACTGTGCCTTTCATTTCCATGAGGTCTGTGATTTTTTTTTCAAACTTTCAATTTTTTCTGTTTGTCCCTTGCCTTCTTTATATCCTCCCTCAATTTGATTTTTGATGAGTGTGTCCATGTGTGAACATCCTGAATTGTTTCAACTCCTGTATCTCACTTGAATTATTGGTTTGTTCCTTTGACTGGGCCCTATCTTCAATTTTTCTAGTATGATTTGTTATTTTCTTGCTGGTATGTAGGCATTTACTTACCTTAATTAGTTTACTCTGGAGATTGTTTTCACCCTTTTACCTAGGATTTTCTTGCTAGATGGCTTTGTTCTGTCTGTTCTTTTATATTCAGTACAGCTTATTCTCAACCTCTGGTATAGGTTTTGTTGAATGAATCAGAACTTTTCAGTTCTTGTCTACTTGTTTCTTGCCCTGCCTGTATGGTGACTTTTTTTTTTTTTTTTTTAAGGAGGGTCTACTTTATTATAGACTCCATTCAGAGTTTCCCAGACCAGACTGGCCTCCTCTCAGGAGGAAGGATTCCCCTGTGTCAGTGAGACCCAGCAGGTTGACAGACTTTCCTAGGAAGCCTCTGGACTCTGTTTTTTCTGTCCTGTCCAGTATATGGCACTTGTCTGCCTGTGGGTCTCACCACCATAAGGTGATGTGGTGCCTTTAGCTTCATCAGATTCTCCCTGCTGGAGCATGGTTGAGACAGAAGAGGTTGTAGGCTGGCTTTAATCATTCCAGTTTTCCAGAACCTGGGGTCTGAATTCCTTGAGGGAGGGATTCCATCTGAGCTGGTCTCCACCTCTCTCCTGGGGAAGGCACAGCCTCTAAGGAATTGCCTCCTAACAAAGAAAAAAAAGTCCTTTTCAGAGCAGGACTCCAGTTCCTCAGGTTTGTTAATCAGGAGCCTAAGTTGGTATGTTACTCTATATATCTCCAGGTCCCATGTGCCCCCTTTTATTCTTTAGGGTGCAGCCCTTTGCAAGTGTTTGTGCTGTCCGATCCAAAAAACTGTTTTTTGTTCTCCGTTGTTGTTTTCCTGTCAGCCCTGCTCCCACTGTGCTAGGGCAAAAACTCCTAGTACCTTTAGCTCTTCATCAAGGTTCATCTGAGGGCTATTTTCAGTAGTCGGAATTTACTAATTAATTCCACAATTGGAGCTTGGATGCGCTCAGCCCGTGCTGCCAGTAAAAAGTTTCTTTCCTTTCCACTCTGGGAACCAGCCTAAGGGGAGGGGTGCCGGCTGCTGCACTTGGGGACTTTGAGCTGGTCCAGCTTATCCAGACTGAGGTACACTGTGTTTCCTGTCACTGATGTGGCCCCAGCAGTTGTTCTGTGCTGTTCCTGGCTATTTACTAGCTGCTCTGAAGGACGAACTATATCCCACAGCTCACCAGGCCACCATCTTGTCCTGTCAGTAATCACTTTGGTTATTTTTCACTAGGGAGTCATTGAGGGTATCTAGACCTTCTCACTCCTGGAAATGGAAGTCCAGATTAACACTTTTTTGTTTGACTTTGATTAGTAGGAAACGTGGTCCTTTGTAGTGTATGGGATACCTCAGCTCTCTCCTTCACAGTCCTGCAAGATAGCATTTATAGTATGGGTTCTGCCACTTGTAAAGTTGGAAATGGGCAGAAAGAAACCAGGTTTTAAAGTTATGTTCTTCTTCCAAAGTAAGGAATGGCTGTGTCATTTCCTTAAATGTCTCTTAGTCCAAATATTACTACTTTGTGTTTTTTTTATTAATGGTTGCTTTGGTCTGAAAAGGATTCTGGATTTGGTTTCTGGTAAACCTAACAGTAGTGATTATAATATGCACGTATGGGCTTCTTCGTATACTGTCCTGGCTGAAAGGTACTGTGTGGTATGCAACTTGTTTTCTACTAACTATTGTGCTAGCGATTTAAGAATATCTTTCATTCAGATGTACTCTGAAACTGAATCCTGGAAACAGGTGCAAAAAATAAGACACAAGCCTGTTAACTGCTTGCTCTTAGGAGGACACTCAAGAAGACCTACATTATACCTTAAAGAGGCCAATGCGTATGCAAGAGGAGGTGACGGAAGCAAGACAGAGCTAAACCTGGTGAAAGAAGCAATGGTAACCTCTCAATGAAACTGCAAATTAAAATGGAATAGTTCACAGACAACTGCATAGTGCAGCTCCTTGAAAAAAAGGCTAAAGGCTGAACGCACGATTATGAGCACACTTAGGGCACTCTAAGCCTTAATGCAAGTTTGTGGTCAGTATGTATAAATTTTTAACTTTTATATACTGTCCTGTTCTGGACTCTTGATAAAATAACCAACACTTTCCCTGAGAGAAATTTTTTTTAAATCTTGCTTTGCAAGACTTCATTCCTGGAAAATGGGAGAAACTACTTTTTTTTCATTTTTTATGACTAACGGCAACTGCTATAGAAATCCTCTTGATTGGGTCCTCATAACTATATTCAGTTAGGATTATTAAAGGTAAATGGTATTCCTTTAATACAACAAGGCAATCCAGAGTACAGACAATAAGGCATGTCTTTGAAAAAAGAAGAAACACTACATAGATATTAATTACAATGTAGGAGAAAAGAAACACAAATAGCTGAAAACACCACCTACCAAGTGTGCACAATGAGGAAGAGAGGAGTTTTAAACACTAATCCACTCTGGACTAAAGCACCTCTACTGGGAGGATTCAGCGAGGGTAATAGCTAGGAGCTACCCAAGTCCCCTCCTCTATCTATGACAGTCACCAAAGCACATTTCTCTTTTACTCATAAAAGCAGTATTTACAAAATTACAAAAAAACATTTTTAGATTAACATAGGAGCTTTACATAGTTAAGAAGTTCCGGGGCAGGGGAGCATGCTTTTCAGTTAAATGTAGCATAGGTCAAGTAAGAAGCCAACATTACTCTCACATGCATAAAACAGATTCTGCACCTGACACGTGCAGAATGCCAACGTGTCTTCCCCTGCTCAGCAGGAAGGCCATATCCACTCTTGACCTGATTTTATGTTAATCTAAATTTAAAGCTTTAGTGAGTACAGCCAGCAAATTATTTATTTTAGAAGTTTATGCTAGTATATACTGATTAAAAATTTTTAATTGTCAAATTCCTTTTCCATAGGTCAATTTCAATTGACAACTTTTTTGTCAACATGAGCTGTTTTATCTTGGTTGTGTACTCAAGCATAACCCAATCATTAAACTAATTTTAAAGAAAGAACTGATAACCAAAGACCAAGTGATTTTATCAGTTATATTGTGGCACACTGGCTGGATCAAATCGAAAATATCTCAAAATATATCCATTATCTATAAGCATCAAAAGCCTTAAAACTTTGTGTATATTTTAACCCACCAATTCTACGTCTAAGAATTTACAAAACAGTCATGGATATAGACAAAATTCAGTGAAATGTTGCTTATAACTGTGAAAAGATGTAAATAGTCAAAATGCCCAATAAAGGATTAAATAAGTTATGGCTCAGCCATACAAAATAATAATAAATCAATAAAAATTAAGTATAAGACTACGAAATGACCTTGAAAGATGTTCACAATATATTGTTAAGTGAAAAAGCAGGTTACAAAACAGTATACACGAGTTCATTTTTATAAAAATATACATATTTAGCAAAGTAAAAGGACAAATGATATTTACCAAAATATTAACATTGGTTATTTCAGCATAGTAGGGTGATGACTGAGTTTGCACACCACCACCACCACCGCCACCTCTTTTTGTTTTGGCCTATTTGGATTTCCTTTAATGAAGATTATTATTATTATTATTTCAATGACAGAAAGAGTTTATTACTATGTGCGCAGTAGGAGAGCAGATGGCCTAGAGGCCCAAAATCTGTCTCGGAAGATCATTTTTGTACATGGGGGCTGGAGACAGCGAGGTGAGGTATCGCCTCAGATTAGCCCACATATGTCCCCAAAGGCTCCTTCTGGCAAAGTAAACGTATCTGTTCATTCCATAGCTTGGAAATTGCTTTTCCCTTATAAATTTGAGTGTCTTTCAAAGATGGTATTCACTCAAACTTCCTTTTAGACAAACCATACAAAAGCAATTGTTGACATTAAAACAAAAAAACTCAAGTTACCACCAAAAAGAACAGATGAGAAAATACAAATCCTTACTTTAAAAAAGCAACCTAAGTACATACTACTAAATTATACAAAGTTATATTATCTAAATTTAGTTTATTGCAAAGATCAAGACAGCATACTAGAAGTGGTGTCTTCTGTCATGCCCGTTCACGGCACTCAGTGTTCATCTCAGCCACTCGCCCACGCAGACAGTGTATACACAATGGCTGACGTCTCTTGGTTCCACAGTAAAAGAGGAAACTTGACATTTCAATTAAAAAGGTAAAATGAGGATATTTACCATCAGACTGTAAAACTCCTCTTCTGGAAGAGGATACTATAGTATTTGAAATATGCTTTGAAAAAAAATCATATACAAAATGAAAGGGGCACCATTTCAAGAGCACTGTATTACACTAAACTTAAATGAATTCAATAGTCATAATAATGTAACAAAAGCAAATCTAGTCTTAACAAAAAGCTCCAATAACTTAGACTATTTTAACAGGCACAATGAACAGTGAAAACACTGTTAATGGGCACCAGATTTAACAGGGCAAACAATATTTGCTTCTGCATTCACACTTCATTTTTCACTTACATTAAAAAAAAATGGTGCTACTTAAGCTACGAATGTTTTACAAAAATTTTTTTTTAATTTTAATAAATACATCAAAAGCTAAAACTCTAGCTAGGTTTTCAGGCAAGGTATTATATAACCAAGACAAACTCAAATTTATAATAAAGGCAACTTGCATTCAAAATGAACTCTACCCTTATATTTTATTAAAAGGGCAAACATCATGAATTAACCCAGCTGTTTACTTGAATTACAAAAGTAACATGATTCAATATGAAAATAAGAAACTGTCTACAAATCTCTGACAGTAATAAATTGCAATATACAATGCATACAGGAGTCACACAGGGCAACAAACTCTCATACAAAACAAAAATATTTTAATACCTTTAAAATCCAAATTTTTCTTTAAAATCATTCATGAAAAAGATTCTCAAGTCAGAATTAACACCTCAATTAGTCAAGCATCAGGAAGCTACATTACAGCTATTTAATATACAAAGAGACATTTTCCCAACCAGTCATTTTCTTCTAATGTCTCTGTTCCAGAATTGTGGAGCATTTTCTGCTTCTCTACACCCTATTCTGTCATTTCTTCAGATCATGAAAACTGAATTTGTTGAACACCAGAAATCTAAGAACAGAAAATGTAAATTAAACAAAGTTAAAGAAAAAAAGTTTTAAAGTAACATAGATAAATTATAAACATACAAAAAATAAACACAATAGGCAATGAAAAATAAGTCTACCTCCCACCCCAGTCCTTTACTCCCTTTACCCAGAGACAGCTACTGTAATAGTTTATCTATCTTTCCAAAACTCTTCTGTGCAAATATAAACATGTTCATATGTTTTTAACCATTAAGAGAATGCTACACAGTTAAATTCTTTGAGAAAATAGCATTTTTAATAACCTTCTTGATTTCAGGTCTTTATAGTAATAAAGTGTTGAAATCAACTACCTGTGATAAAGATCATGGATTAACCAATCCTTAAAATGGGTTAGAACACACAGAAGGTACTGTACCTGTTGATACGATGTTGTATAAACCATAACATTTTGTTGTTGACCATCTGCAGTTATTAAGCCAGCTGGTAACTGGTTAGCTAAAAAGTACATACACAAAAAAAAGTTAAAGAGGGAAAAGAATTACATCTACTTACTTTCTTGACCTGAAATGGCTGCGCCATTACTCTGTCATTTCAATTCTGCCACTCCCTCATCAGTGTCATCATGGACAAAATTGTAAATCCCCTAATTTTCTATTTTAGAAAAAGCTCCCTAGGGTGGTGTGACAGTGGTGCAGTGGCGGAGTTCTCACCTGCCATGCCGGAGACCGGGGTCAATTCCCAGAGTCTGCCCGTGTTAAAAACAAAGGTCCCCCAAAGTACATTTTTTAATATTACATTTTTAGTTTTCTGAATCTTCCTATCTCTAAAGTTCTTTAGCTTGTCACCCATGTGCCCAAATCCCTGGAAGCACTGGCATGGCATTTCCGAGGTGTGGCCAGGGGCCTGGCTCGGGGCAGCAGCCCTTCCAGAAATCATGCAGCATATTCTTTATGCATGAAAAAAGTATGTAAAATGTATACTTCATTTTAAAAGAGAAATGTAATCACCACAGACTTTTTCATTTAACCAATAAGACAACAAAATACTCGATTTTTTAAAAAAGAAGCCTCCAGTTAATTACAGTTCTCAAAATTCCTATTTCATGTGAATCCTCACCAAAAACTAGGGGCTTTGAAAATCAATCCAAACTATCAGTGAACAATTGAAAATGAAAATTTCTATACCAATTACTCACTGACTTCAAATATGACTTAAAATAAATTTAGTTGCATCAATGTATCATAATTCTCTTACTAAATGCCTCCTCCGTGAGCTCTTCACTCAGTCCATCTGTGGCTGTGACGGTCCCTCCGATTCCTTTCTCTCCTTTCATAGCCTGGGGGAGGAGACCGTCAGTGGTAATCAGATGAAATGGTTTCCAACAGGAACGCCTGCCTACTGCCTAAACTAAGACCCATTATTACAGCTGTGAAACAGCATATTCATTAACATTTCTGGTTAATGACATGTGATGAAGCCTCCTTCAAAATTCTAACTTTACGTCACTAGCAATCTTTACAAAAGTATTAGCAATGACCTAGAAAACAAAATATTTATGAATAAAAATAAATTATTCTAATAATACATCAAGGGCATAAAAGGACTCTATTTACAGATGAAGAACTCTGCAAAATAACATATTGTTAGCTTGCTTATCAATCTTATGAAGACATTTACTATACAAAAAGGGATTTAGAAGTGCGCAGGCTAAGAGTGAGACCCTGGCAGGCCCTGCAGCTGGAGGGAAGAGGAGGCATGTAGAGGTCAACTGAACTTTTTTCTTTTTTTCTTTTTTCAAGGGCAGGCACTGGGAATCGAACCCAGGTCTCCAGCATGCCAGGGAAGAACTCTGCCTGCTGAGCCGTGGCCTGCCCTCAGCTGATTTTTGATAAGGCTCCCAAGCTGACTGAGTTGGGACAGAACAGTCTCTTCAATAAATGGTACTGGAAGAACTGGAGATCCATAACCAATAGAATGAAAGTGAACCCCTATCTCACATGTTATTAAAATACTAACTCAAAATGGATCAAAGACTTATATATGAGACCCGTATCATGAAATTCCTACAAGAAAATGTAGGGAAACATCTTCAAGATCTAGTGATAGGTGGTAGTTTCTTAGATTTTACAGCCAAAGCACAATCAATGAAAGAAAAATAGATAAATGAGAATTCCTCAAAGTCAAATACTTCAGCACTTCAGAGGACTGTCAAAAGGGTGAAAAGGCAGCTGACTCAATGGGAGGAAATATTTGGAAACTACATACCTAATAAGGGTTTGATATCCAATATATATATATATATATATATATATATATATATATATATAAAGAAATCCTATAACTCACCAATAAGAAGACAGCAACCCAAGTGAAAAATGGGTAAAGGACGTGAATAGACATTTCTCCAAAGAGGAAATACAGTTGGCTAAGAAGCACATGAAAAGATGCTCAACATCACAAGTTATTAGGGAAATGCAAATCAAAACCACAATGAGACACCATCTCACACCTACTAGAAAGGCCGCGATTAAGCACACAGGCACTGGAAGTGTTGCAGAAGATGTAGAGAAATTGGAACACTTATTCATTGCTGGTAGGAATGTAACATGGTGCAGCAGCTGTGGTTTGACAGTTTCTCAGGAAGCTAAGAATAGAGTTGCCTTACAACCCAGAACCAGTATCCCTGCTACGAGGGATATACCCAGAAGATCTGAAAGCAGGAACACAAACAGACATTTGTACACCAATTTTCATTGTACCTTTATTCACAATTGCCAAAAGATGGAAACCCAAGTGTCCATCATCAGATAAATTGATAAGCAAAATGAGGTCTACACATACGATGGAGCGAGAAGCACGGGGCGACATGGATGACCTTGAGGACACTATGTTACGTGAAATGAGTCAGACACAAAAGCACAAATATCGTATGATATGAACTAATTATAATATGCAAACTCATGGACATAAACTATGGAATATAGGTGACATGATACAGGACGAGGCTAAAGAATGGGAAACGCTTGCGTAACACTGCAGAATGTTTAACCAGGGTGGACTAAAACTTCTGGAAATGGACAGAGCACATTATCATGAGAATAGTGGTGTGTGAGTCGTGTGACGGGAAGGGGAAGTTTAGAGGCAGGTATGTCACCAGAAGGAAAGTGGAGGTTTAAACAAGGGAAAGTATAAAACAGTGAATCTTCTTGTGGATAATGTCCATGATTAACTGTACAAATATTTTTGAAACATTTTGAAAGCAATGTGAATCTGACACCCATATAGAATTATATGGTGACCTCAATTTATTTTCAGAAAATACAGACACAGACAAAAATAAGCCCAATAGGAAATGAGAAAATAAGGAATTCAATCACAAAAACAAAGGATGTACCATTATTTCCTCTTTTTATTATCTAAAAGGCCTCAAGCTTCAAGGTGCTACCTCTTTAGAATCAACAGCAGGACCTAACATTTATCAAGTGCTCACCAATGGCAAGTTAAGTGCTATTAATGGGTTATTTTACTTAGTCCTCTCAATAACTTTGTGAGGCAGGTACTCTTATTAGCCTCACTTTACAGAGGAGAAAAGGAGGCTTGAAATAGTTCATCTGGTCAAGGTCGCATAGTTCCCAGATGGCCGAGCTAAGGCTGAGACTGTGCTCTTAATCATCACATAACTATGTCATAGTAAGCAGGAAAGGAAAAAGGAAACTACTATTGAAGTTCAATAATCTAAATGATTACATACTTCTGACAAATGTTACAGACTGTCCTATAACATGATTTTTTAAAATAATACATTTAAAAAGTTAAAGTGAATAGTGTATTTTATATTCTTAAAAGTATAATGGAAGACATTTTTACTCACCTCTCTGAATTTCTGAAGGTATAATTTCAGAGGTTCTACGTAGCTGTCAAAGCCTAAGGTGGACATGGCAAAGAGAATATCCTCTCCATTGATTGTCTTCCGTTTCTCTTGATGGCATCTTTCACTTGCTTCAGATGTTATAAAACTGATGAACTCACTCACACATTCCTGAACACATTCTTTGGCGTCTTTTGCAATCTGAAGGAAAAAAACCCAAGATAAATCTGCAGAGAATATAACCATTGCCTTCCTAAAAACCTGGAAAAATCAAAGGCTATTCACAGAACAGTGCTGGGTTTATGACTGCTGACCTTCAATCTCTGAAATACATGCTAACAGCAGTGACACAATGTGTGCTATCAAAATTCCAACCTCTAGTGTCAGAATAAATCCACAAGTATTCACAGAAAACTGATATAAATGTATAGCAGCAGAGGTATAAAACAGCAGACACTGAATATCCCCGCTACACCCTTCAAGAGGAAAACTCTTAGGAATTAAGAGCCCAGGAAAGCCAACACTGCGTTGTGCATGCAGCACACCAGCAGGGACTGGCCACATTTCAAGTGTTCGACAGCCGCGTATGCCCAGTGGCTCTGGCAGCGGGCAGTGCGGCCTAGTTAAGCACTAATCAGCTGTCGCAGTCAAACTGGAACCTCCAGGCTTAGCAGTGTTTTTAATAATATACTTCTTTATAAGCTTTATTTCTTTCATGCTTTTGTAAGCTACAATAAAATGACAGAAAGGTTTTTATGCAATATGAAGAACATAAATTTTAATCCAGGTTAAGGTGATGAGCAGAGTGACAATATGAATTTTTAGAAGATGTTCTAAAAAGAAAAAACTTTAAAAAAAAAAAGCATACAAGTTGAATTCAAACATATACTAATATCTATAAATATGCAACAACAGTTGTTTCTGAATACTCTTTTAATTCTTAATACACCTGCACCTGTCCAATATGGTCCAGCATTGCTGCAAACATTACAGAGGCTACAAATTCCTGTGTCCAAACCTGAGAGTTCTGACAATTCACCCATTTTTTAAGATTCTTAATTCTATGATTTTATGTGCTTCAAATAATTGAGGAGGTGAACATCTGACAAAACGTAAAACAAAGCAGTGTTCTAAGTATGCAGAATTGAGAGAGATAGTTGATTTGCTGAAAGCTGAGTTACTGAAATCAAATGCTCCCTGTACTTCATGACCCATACCCCCCACCTACAAGGTCGAGTTAACCCTCCTCCCCGTACCTTTCCTGTTTGAGGTATGGCATTTTTCATTATTCTCGCCACATTGGCAATAGGAAGATATATATCTTGTTCTCGGAAACTTTCTTTTGAGCCATTTGTGTCCTCGTGGTCATTCATGCTGTCCTCAGTGTCTAAAGAAATTAAACAGAGAAACACTAGACGCAAAGCTTCTCATCATTTGATTTCAAGATATAGAAGACTAGCTGCAACCATCTAGAAGAAAATGATCTCATTTATTTTATTTCCTTATCCTTTTTAGGGGTTAGAATAATAGTCCTTTTCATGATTTTCTCACCACAGGCCCGGACCTACTGGTTCATTTCAAACTCACCGCCTAGAATACTTTTATCCTCAAAAAGCTCAAATACGTCTCCGCTGACACCTGGAGAAGCAGGCTCTTCTTTGACAAAATACCACCAGTGCTTATCTGTG
Source organism: Tamandua tetradactyla (assembly GCF_023851605.1). NCBI lineage: Eukaryota > Metazoa > Chordata > Mammalia > Pilosa > Myrmecophagidae > Tamandua > Tamandua tetradactyla. The sequence goes on from NC_135333.1 coordinate 174,282,791, forward strand.
TCTTTTCTCTGAAACATTTTATAATTCTTTCTATTTCTTATCTCCTCGATTAGATTTTTGTTCTTTGATGTCAGAGGTCAGCTTTGTGTCCTTCCTCAACTGGTCACAGCGCCTCCCGCAGAGGAGGTGCTCGTCAACATTCGCCGGGACGCAGCTGTGAAACCCAGACTCCGGCAGCTGAGAACTGCTAGTCTGCGCCATCCTGTGTAGACCGGCTCACACAGGACGGAACCGCGCCCTTTGAACGCCACTGACACACGTGAGCAAAGCTCCAGCAGTGGTCCGACGGTGCTCACGGAAAGTGAATTCTCAAGTTATACAGATTTAGATGTAACTGAGGTTTCACAGTACCAATAAAATCCTTTTATGACCAAAAATGTCATGTAAGTAAACTTCCCATTCTTTAATGTATTAAAAAAGAAAGGCTCTTAAGCTGATGCAATTTAAATTTTATGGTTAAAATAATATCAAAATTAATCTGAGTATTTTAGGATGAAAAAATTCCCCCCCACCCCAAATTGCCTTGTACAAAAATATATCTCAATTTCTTAAATTCTACAACTTCAAATACCATAAAAATTATTCCTGATAGGCCAGCAAAACACTGCCATTGTAACATCTAATACTTTTATACTTTAATACCTCTAATATTTTATAGGAGAAGAATTCTCTTCTAGGACTCAATCTCTTGAAGACTAAGTCTAATAAAACAGCATGGTACATCTTCTTAGACTTTCACTGAACTGTGACACAGACTTCTAATTTTCCTGGGAAACAAAAGCAACCTGGGGCATTGTATTAATAAAATTTCAACTTTCTAATTTGTTACTACTTGTGAGTTTCTCACCGTCATGAGGCTGGATGACATAGTGGCTTCCTCCGATGTAGTCTGCAGGAATCCCTAGTTGAGAAGCATCTGTGGTAGAACTGTCACCATCCATCTGCAGAAAAAGTTTTTTCAATATTCTTAAACAAAAGTTATTAAAAAAAATAATCTGTCACAGAATGGGTCAATTACAGTTTTCATAGCCTTTAGCTTACTAAAAGAAAACATATTTCTCCATTTGGAAATTTTTGAATAATTTAGCCATTCTAGGTTCTTCTACCCACCCTCCAGAAATGATAAGCATAAGACTGAAAGGGAAACAAACAAGAAACGAATCTAAAGCACACACCTCTTTCTTTTCAACTGCATAACCCTTGAATACAGCACAGACTACCCTGATTTACAACCTGATCATCCCTGGAATGACCATCAAAGACAGAACCAGCTGTTAAGTCACATACCCATCACTTTCACTTCTCCTGCTAAAGGGTGATATTCTTATGCAAACTCTTTTGTTCTGCTGGAAACCCTCTTTGCTCTCTCAAAGAAGTTTCAAAACAGAATTTGTCTTAGTTCACACTGTTGCTTGGTACAGAAGCACATGCATTCCCTGAACAATTCTGTACCGTGTCACCCAAAAGCACACCCATATTTTGGACCAGCCCATCGTCTCTGATTCGAAAGGTCAGTTTTCTCTTGCCCCACCCCTTATACCTTTTCGATTCTTTTAAATAAAAAAGGGTTAAGAAGATTAGAGATCTACATATTTAAATAGGAAACTCATAACCATACGCAATAATGAGAGATTAAAATGATTTTTAAAGAAGGCTGCTTAATTAATTTTGCTCAGACCTAAAAGAATTTCAAGAGGGGAAAACTATGGAAAAAACCGAGCCTTCGGGTAACACAATAAGCCCTGAGCTGGCTCCATCCATCTCACAAACATGACAAACCCTGGAAGTTATCAGGCACTTTTGTCAATTTTCTCTTTTGCAAATAATGCTATACAAGACAATGAAAGGGGTATATTGTGAGTGGAAAATTTAAAAATGTATTATCTGAATAAAAAGTATAGCAAAATAGTTACACATTATTTTTCTAAAAAGGTGGAATTAAGTGTAATTTATATATGTTTTCAGGTCAAACAAGGAAGAGACATTTGATCCTAAATGTTAATCAGGGCCCAGAACCTAGCTCAAACAGTGTTCTAACCTGAGATAGTTTAGTCCCTGCATACACAGGGATGGCTTCGTCTCCATCTCTGTTGGATTTTTATCTAACATTAAACTACAGGGCACGTTTCCTTTAATAACAAAACCTTCAATATCATAGCATTTCTTTCAGGCATCTGTTGACTTATGTCTAAATTCATGTCAATATCGATACATCTCCATGATGTGCATATATAACTGTTTCAGGGGTCAAGAACAGGATTCTTTAACAATCTGTGAAAGCACCGGGCGCCCCGAGGCATTGACACGTCTTAGTGGCCTCCGAGAAATGAGCTCCAGCGGGCGCCGGCTGGGACGCCTCTAGAGGGCTGCAAACAAGCGTCCCCACTAACCGAATGTACTTCTACAGAAGATGGAAATGACAGCACCACCTTCCCTCTTAAACAACAAATGTAATAGGTACTGCAAGTCTTTTAAAATTTGCCGCCAAGCAGATCAAATAATCAGGCTGTTCTGGGAGACTGTTTTATAAATGCGGTATGATCCAAGGCAAAAGACAAAAAGCGTAAATCACATCATCTTGTCATGTGCTGGAACTGCAGCAAGATTACCACTCAGATTACTATGATGGCATTAGCCCTGCAAAGCTGTCTTCTAAAATGAGGATCAAAGGATTTCAAAGAGCTGTCAGAATTAAAGAATAAAAAACTGCTAAGGGCATGGATTGTACTGAGCAGACTAGCTCTCACCTCTTTCCCTGCTTACCGCTTGTCTCTCTGGTTCCACCAGCCCTAGCGTCTCTGCTATTTTACCATCCGTCCTGGGTTCCCTCCTCTCTTCTCTCTTGCTTCCATTAAAATCCTGTCCCCTTATTTAATCGCAGCGCTCACGCTGTCCTCCTGCAGATTCACCCCAATCTGCAGTCCAAAAAGCAGTGCCTTCTCGTACCTTTCCCGTGCCACATTAGCCTCATCTCTGATCTTACGATGAGCCAGCCACTCTCGTCTATCTAGGTAAGGAATGAGGGGAAAACTGGCTAGTAACAGGAAGATCTCAAAGGTTTTTTCCTAGGTCTAAACTTCTTATAAAAATTTACAAAACATATTGTACATGGTAAGCAAGCCAATCAGCAAATATTTACTGAAGGAGCACTTAGTATTTACCACCTTGCGTGCTGGTGACGTAGCAGTCAAGAACACAGACAAGGTCTCCAGAGAAGAAAAATGTTACGCTAACGGGGTGGGGGAGAGAGAGAGGTGGCACAGCGTGGCCTATTAGTACTTCCAGGGCACAGACCCTAGAGTGGGACCCCCCCCCCCGAATGAATTCCCTGCTACTTGCTAACCTGGTGACCTTGAGCAAGTTAACTCCTGCTTTTTTATATCTATAACATAAGATGAGAAATAGGACATACCTCACAGGGCTCCTGTACAGATGAGGAGATGGTCCATGTAAGGATTTAGGATAGTACAATGGGAGTACTCAATAAATGTCATATCACTATGAAATAAAAACTAATTGCTAGTGCCAAGTGCAAAGAAAAACAAAGATGTACTATATGAGCTTATTCCAAAAAAGGACCTCACTTGTCTAAGGGGTTAAAGAAGGCTATCTTAGGAAATGACATTTCAGCTGAGACTGAAAGATGAGTAGAAGCCATTATGCAAAGAAAGGTGGGAAAAAATGCTCCAGGCAGAGGAAAGAGAGAACTATATCTATAGAACTGGTGGGTCCGAACAAACCATGTAGTCCTTGTGGACAAAGGCAAATCAGAGAAGGGTTATAAGCAGAAGAGTACAAATCGGCTTTCTTTTTTAAACGTTTACTCTGGCTACAGTCCAGCACAGAAACAAACCAGAAAGGGGTGAGAGCGGGAAGCTGCAATCAGGGCACAAATTCAGGCCAGAGGGTGACTGTTCGCCTATCAATCCAGGGCAACAGGCCTGAGGCGGGCAGAAAGGCTAAAGAGCTTTTTCACAGGCACAGTCAACAGGCTGAGTGACTGCTAATGAGCTAGAGAAGGGCCAAGAAAGAACACGGGGGCGCCGGCAACTGGGCATCAAGCTGCCTGTCACCGCAGGGCCTGGGAGAGCAAAGAATGGGGTGGCGGACAGGCAGAGTCTCGCTGCCGCTGTGACCGGAGTTTACAGCACTCCTCACCCCTGAAGGCGTCTCCACTTCTCCCGCCACGCGCAGTGCTCAGACCAGGTACACCCTTCATTCCCCCACCCACCTTCTCGGTGCCATTCTCACCTTGGCCAACGGTCCTCACACCTCCTCGTCCCGATTTAAACCCCCCACCTGTGCTTTTCCACCCCTACACTATCCTGAAACTGCTCTTAAGAGCTGCCCATGACCCTGCCATCTACCTGACTGCTCCTCTGTGGTGATGCTTCAAGCTCTGTTCTCCCTGATTTCCAAAGCAGACTCCTTCCTGATTTATCCTTTCCTCTCGTCCTGTTGGTTTCATCCAAGGTTATCGTTTTCTCTTTCTGTTCTTACTCTCTTAATAAACAAATACCAACTCTCTGTCATAATTCTATGACAATCTACAATCAATATCCTGCCTGTCTCTCAAGCAGGCCATGCCTGTGGAATATGTCTGATAACCCATCGCTGCAAACTCAAGATACTGGGAAATGAAACTTACCCCCCATCCCAAGCAGGTGGTTGGTGGGGGGGGGGGGCACCTTCCCAACACCATCCCCCCCCTTCCAGTCTAAAAATATCAGCCTTAGCCTCTCCCAGCATCTTCACACTCCACCGAGTGATTACCTCCTTTAAAACGTCTCCTGGATATGCCCATCCTTTTCGGTATCCACTGGATCACAATACACCTTATGTACAGTTTTAAGGCTAATCTCACGACACCTCTTCTACAGCTCCAGAACCTGTCTGGTTTTCACAGGTCTTCTGCATCAAACCCAAACCGAGTTTTCAAGGCTTTAATATGACCAGATCACCACTTCCCCTAACTAAACTAACTCCCTAGTCATCTTTATCGTCAGGGCTGGTAAAATCTTAGTGCTGGAATGTGTCTTACCTGGAGGTCACTGATGACGCAACCATGGCCCAAGGAGCTGCAGCACGCCTGAGGTCCCAGGGAGAGCAGCAGATCCAGAACTCAGTGTCCAGACAGGTCAGCTTGCTATCTCTTCACTACTTTCTCCCAAAAACCCCCCTCAGATCAAGCAGCTCTACTCCTCAGACCCTAAATAGAACTTACACATCTCTGCCTTTGCTTTTGGCGGCATCCTCTTTCACCTCCCTACCAGCACAGCATGCTTTCCTCCTGCCCAAATACCACCCGTGCTTCGAGGCTCAGCTCAATGCCTCACAGGCTGCCCCCAGGACAGTTCACACCCAGCCACGCAGGCCGACCACCTCTCTTCTCACTTACACTGTGCTCAGAGCAGCACTTCAGCTCAGCGCGCAACTGTCCTCTAAGGTTCCAGGCAACTGAAGCTAAATAGTTCCTTTAGAGTGGAACAGGCTTTCTATCCTGCAGCTTCAGCACTTAGAGACCCACAAGAAACACTTCAGTGACTGAAAATAAGGAAGAGGAAGGAGCCAAGACTTAAAAGGCATTCATCCTATCAGGAATAGTTGGTTTGTAATACAATTATAATTATTTGCAGTCAATCACTGTGCAAGTCTTATTGACAACGGAGATGGTAACACAGACTTACTGTCATGAATCACAGGCCGGGCTCAGGCGACCTCTCTTAGAAGATGTCTGGCCTCTGCTCAACTGCAACCTACAAGATAACCATCTGTATGTAGTAAAAAAAGTCTGTAAGCAACTTGAAGAGGACACCTAAAATTCTGCCTACTACTCTCATTCAGTGGAATGCATGATGTAAAATGGTTCCAATAAATGTTAAATTGGAAAAATGTGTTTTGGAGAATTTCTAATAGGTTAGTTTCATGGGGGGGGCGGATAAGGAAGTTAGCTACAGCTTTTCCAACATAACCCTGAATGTACTCATGCTCTTCATAAATATTCATCACAATACATCAAATGGGGGCCATATTACATAGGATGCAAAACATCAAAAATCACACATCTTGGGTGGGCCACGGTGGCTCAGTGGCAGAATTGTCGTCTGCCATGCCAGAGACCCGGGTTCAATTCCCGGTGCCTGCCCATGTCAAAAAAATTACACATCCTCAACTACTTAAAATATTAACACCCAAATACAAACACCCACTTATCAATTTTAAGGAGGGTTTCCTTAACGTCTCAGAGGCAGATTTAGGGGACAAAAAGCTCAAAAAGGGGAAAACTTGACCTCAGAAGACAATTATTTTAAATTAAATTAAATCCTTTCTCAGACTATATTGCAAAGAAGATACATGCTGCCGAGAGAACACCCCAAGAACAACACAATCAATTGAGAACCTCACTTGTAATTGTGAAGTGTCACCACTTGGGGCTAACCTGCATGTAAGGAGCACATCACTTACTGGAAGGCAGGAACAGCAGAATAAACTAGTGCCGTTTACAATGTTACAATCTCTCCCTTTCTCAAGTGAAACGATTAAAAATGGCCCAATTAATCTTAAAGATGTTAAAGGGAGAAGAAATGTACTATGTATTAAAGCTTGAAACCTAGTAAATAGTAAAAAACTTGTAGCCACTAAATTGCATTTTAAAAATGCCATTGCAAGAGTCCAGGCTGCAAAGACTGCCTGATTCTACTATAATAAAGCAATCTCTAATCTCTTTTCAACTATCCTCTTTCTAACTCCAAAGCTGCCTAGAAAATTCCTTGCAGCTGGAAGTGTTATTTTCCTTGCCAGCCAACAATATCCTCAGAGCACTCAGCCTAAAATATAGATATGTGCTGCGCTTGGAGGGGGCGGGCGGTCTGGGGGGGCCACACCTCGGCAACTGCTCCCTGTCTTTAGACACAGGATGTTAAAAAAAACAACAGTACCAAGTCATGTTAGATATTTTTTAAAGGCAGGTCATGATATATGTAAAAGCTCAAGGGAATGCAGACATCTGTTTAACGTTTGAAGAAATGCAAATCTGTATCCAAGAAAATCAGGAGCCCTCCTCTCCACCCTCGTTCTCGGCATCAGCATCCAGAGTTTTGCACCAATCTAATCCGTAAATTAAGCGGCAAGGGGAACGTGTGAATGGATTTACTAACTGCCTTTTAAGGAATTCTGCTTAAACTTGTAATACTTTATAAATAAAATCTCTATTTACTGATGCAATTTATATTCGTCGCGTTACCTCGGCGCGAAGCATCCCCGACCATCCGCACACTCAGGGCCGACCCGCCGGCCTCTGGGCCGCCCCGGAACTCCAGCCGGGCGCCGGCTCCCCAGCCTCGCTCAGGGCGGCGCGCTCCGGTGCTCGGGCAAGGCTGCCGCTGGGGTGCCCCGAAATTCTTTGTTCTCGTGCCGCTCCCCGCCTCCCGGCACCCAGCGCTGGGCGCAACTGCGGGGCCAGTCCCGGGCCGCGAGCCCCCGGGGTGACCGTCCGCTCCCCCACTCCCCCGGGGTAACCGTCAGCCCCCCCTCTCCCCCGGGGTGACCGTCCACCCACTCCCCCGCCCCGGGGTGACCGTCCGCCCCCCATTCCCCCGCCCCGGGTGACCGTCCGCCCCCCATTCCCCCGGGGTGACCGTCAGGCCCCCCTCCCCCCCGGGGTGACAGGCCCCCCTTCCCCTCCGGGGTGACCGTCCGCCCCCCCATTCCCCCGGGGTGACCGTCAGCCCCCCCTCTCCCCCGGGGTGACAAGCCCCCCCTTCCCCTCCAGGGTGACCGTCAGGCCCCCGTTCCCCTCCCGGGTGACCGTCAGGCCCCCCTTCCCCTCCAGGGTGACCGTCAGGCCCGCCTCTCCCCCCGGGTGACCGCCCGCCCCCCTGCCCCCGGGCGCTCAGCCCCGCGCGCCGCATCCCCGGCCCAACGCCCCGGCCCGCCGCGGCTGACAAAGGCGGGGCTCCCCCGGGACCCGCCGGCCGCCCGGCCGCGACCCCCGCCCCTAGGCCGGCCCGACGAGACCGAGCGGCGCGGGCCCCAGCGGCCCCACAGCACCCGGCGCCCCGCGCCTCCGCCGCGGCCTGGAGCGGCCTGGCCCGCCGCCCGCGCACAAAGAGCCGCTCCCGGCCGGCCGCAGCGAGCGCACGCAGGCCCGGCGCCGAGGGCCGCGGGAGGAGCGGGAGGAGGCCCCGGCGCAGCCCGGCGCGGCGCGGGAGGAGCGGAGGAGCGCGGGAGAGGCCCCGGCGCCGGGGGAGAGGAGCGGCCCGCAGGCCCCGGCTGAGCCCCGGCGCGGAGAGGAGGCCCCGGGCCCGCGGCGGCGGCGTTGGCGGCGGGGACGGCGCCGGGAGGAGACGGACATTTCATTCGAGCTAAAGTGGAGTCGCTGTAGGAGCGATCATTGGCCGAAGCGAGACACAAACCTCCAATGCAGCCCTGGTTGGCTCCCGTCTCCAATCGGCTGTTTGGTTGGACAGAAAATGGCTGCGAGGGAGCCAGTCCCAGCGCGGAGCTCCGCTTCCCGGACTCGGCCTCCCCTCCCTCCGCCGCGCGCCCTTCCCGCGGCGCGCGACGCCCCCCCCCCCGCCCCGCCCCCCGCGCCCGCCCCGCCCCGCCCCGCCCCTCGCGCCCAGCCGCAGGCCTCGCTGCTCCGCCGGGCTTCCAGCGACCCGGGCCGGGTGCTCTCCGGATCCACACCCGCCTGCTCGGGGTCTACACCGGGCGTGCTCTCGGGCTCTACACCAGAGCTGCGCTCAGAAACTACACCCGCGTGCTCTCGGGGTCCACACCGTGTGCTCTCGGGGTCCACACCCTCTTGCTCCCGGGGTCTACACCAGGCATGCTCTCGGGGTCTACACCCGCGTGCTCTCGGGTCCACACCGGGCGTGCTCTCGGGTCTACACCAGTGGTACTCTCAGGGACTACACCCTTGTGCTCTCGCGGTCTACACCGCGTGTTCTCGGGGTCTACACCAGTGGTGCTCTCAGGGGCTGCACCCTTGTGTCTTGAGGTCTACACCGCGTGCTCTCGGCGTCTACACCCGCTGCTCTTGGGCTCTACACCTGGCGTACCTCGGGTCTTTATCGGAGGTCTTCTCGGGGTCTACACCGGGGGTGCTCGAGGAGTCTACACCCGCGTGCTCTCGGGCTCTACCCGCCGTGTCTCTCTTCCCGCAGGCCTGTGCGAAACAGGATTTCTCGGGCCTCCCCCTTTCCGTCGCGTCCCCTCCTCCTCGTCGCCCGCCGAGCTGAGCCGCGGGGTGGGTGCGGGCCGCGAGGTCGCCGGGCGTGGCTGAGCCGCGTGCGCCCCCCCCCCCCTTGGCGCGGAGCTGGGCGCGGTTTCCAGCCCCTCGTGGCAGGCTCAGCTCCGCCTGCGTCGGGCTCCCGGGGGTGTCAGTCTAGCAGCCCCCGGCCCGGGCGTGGCGACCCGACCTGTGACACTCGCGGCAGCGTGCAGGGCGGAGCGGACCCTCCTTGGCCTCGCGCCCCGTTCAGCTCTCCAGCTTCAGCCCCTTAAAAGTGTGCAGACGCGCGTATTTATGGACTTGACAGTTTTTTCGGGGCAAACAAGGAAGCGAAGTCAAGTGAAATCCCCCGAATTACTCCAAGACGAGTGAGTGGTAGCGCCACCGTCCTGGCTGGGGACCTTGGGCACGTTTTTTGCGTCCCCGGGATTGCTCCCGCCCGCTAGGATGACGTCATACTAGCTGCTTTTCAGGGTTGTTTGCAATTAAGGTAACCCCCCTAGAAAGCCTCCACCCGCCAAAAAGGAAAACGTTGACTCACAATTATCCCAGATCTCTGTGTGAATTTCAATCACCATCAAATTTTGAGGTCCTTCCTATCTCCCTGTTTACCCATAAATTGGAGTTTTAGGAGTGAAATGATGTGCTCAAAGGCAGAAAATGTGAAAAAGTAATGAAATTCTAAGTATGAAGACCCCACACCT